>NC_052154.1:16853502-17026981 GCF_902713615.1 Scyliorhinus canicula
CTGAAAGGTGCTAACTAAATGCAGGTTCTTGAAAGAAAGACTTGTTTTTATTTTGCACCTTTCACAGAGGCTGGACTGACTGACACAAACAGTTCCCCCTGCCTGTAATACACAGGAAGAATGCTGCAAAGATTATTGTGCTACTTAACAGCACCAGTGTGCTTAATAGCATCAGAAACAGGGCGGAGGTTTATCATTGGCCTTTACAGATAATCTCAACACTAAAAATAACCAGTCACCCACAAAGAAGGTTTACTTTTTTTTTCCGCTGTGTGCATTTCAAAGTACACTGGGCACCTGAAACTGTCAACCTTTTTTTTCCTTCTTTTTATAAATTTATAATATCCAATTCTTTTTTTCCAATTAAGGGGCAATTTAGTGTGGCCAATCCACCTACCCTGCACATCTTTGGGTTGTGGGGGCGAAACCCGCACAGACACGCGGAGAATGTGCAAACTCCACGCAGACAGTGACCCAGAGCCGGGATCGAACCTGGGACCTCGGCACCGTGAGGCAGCAATGCTAACCACAGGGCAGCACGGAGGCACAGTGGTTAGCATTGCTGCCTACAGCGCTGAGGACCCGGGTTTGAATCCCAGCCCTGGGTCAATGTCTGTGAGGAGTTTGCACATTCTCCCCATGTCTGTGTGGGTTTCACCCCCACGACCCAAAGATGTGCAGGTTAGGTGGATTGGCTACACTAAATTGCTCCTTAGTTGGAAAAAAGAATTGGGTACTCTTAAAAAAAAAAAAAAATTTTTTTTTAAAGCAATACGCCACCACGCCACCCTTGAAACAGTAAACCTGCTGTGTGGGTGGCTAATTATTGTGGGGAGGGTGATCTGATGCCCACTGTCTCTTAAGGTGCCAACCTGCAGCACAGCCCAAGTGGCATCGCCAGCACATGAGAGACACTGTGTGCCAACAAACAGAACACAGTCACCACCCCACCCCCAGCCATGAGAAATAACAGCACCCGTTGTCTTAAATCATTGCACTTGTAAAAAGTTGCTCACTGATTTCCTGTGCTAATAATGGCTTTTAATGCATTAGCTGAAGGTATTTGAGTGATGTGCGAGACAACAGTGCCATGATCCTGTGCATGTGGCAGACAGTGTCCTTTTTGCCATTCTGGTATGGCTAATTGCAGCAAAGCTGTAACACCCTGATCTCTCTACATGTTGTGTGTGTTTTTTGTTGTTGAAATATAGCTGTCCACGTTCTAGGCTCCTTCTTTTCTCTGTCGGTGGAGTGTGCATTTCCATTCTGGAAGCCAGCAGCAGGGAAGCTATGTGTGTTCACAGACAGCCTGGCATTATTCTCCCAGGGAATACACACACAACTCGGCAAACAATGAACCTCCAAAGTGCGGCAGCTGATAATAGGCTCCGCCTGACCTCGGAGGTCGCAGTCAAATAAATAGGCCAGATGCTTAGCACTTGTGTTTTCACGGCCCAGGAGCAGATAATTTCTCTCGATTCCGCCCTCCTACTTCAAACCCTCCCCGACACAGAATCTTGCAACAACACAGAGAGAGAGAGAAAATAAAATCCTTCAGCAGCCTAGAGCTACAGTGTGTTGGGGGGAGATTAAGTGATAGCTTATCGCTTTCCTCTTGCTGTCTGTGTTGAGAGATTGCAGGCTTCATACACCCAGTGAACCGTTAGTGCCAGGGATTTGAAACTGTGCAAGAAGCCCTTACCTTCGTTTTTTCCTCCCTCTGTCTCTCCACCAAAAAAATGTTGCTTTATCTTTAAAAGCAAGAGGGGATTTGGTGGAAAAACAAATACAGACTGAGTATCAACTTTTAAAACAAAAATCTGTGTGGTGACCCAAAGAGAGGATGTGGCTTTGTTTTCGCAATGCATTTGCTCATTGAACTTCTGATGCAAAAGGAAAGTAGTTTGGGGAGAGGAGATGTATTCTTGTGGTCGTTTGTGTGTCTGTCTGCATTTTAACCCGTCCTCAGGGGACATTAACACGTTGTTGGGATTCCCCCACCCCAGCCATTGCTCGCTGTCTGCTCAGAGCATTGGGGAACTTGATACTATTGAGCCCAGATAAATCTCCCCCCCCACCCAAAATAAAAACCCCAAATGTCTGAATTCGGGTCTTATTTTATATTTGTAAAGAGGGGAGATGAATTTGGATTGTTTGTGGTTCAGTTGGGAGTGGAATGGGTTAACAATTGCTGTTTTCCCGACTAGGTAAGTGTGTGTTTTGTTTAGGATGATGGGGGTGGGGGGGGGGGGGGGGGGGGGGGGGAAGAAACACACAACAACAAAAATCAAAGGAAACTGTGTGTGGCGATTGGATGAAAAATGAAACACCTGATTGCCCCCACCCCACCTCACCTCACCCAAACAGGTCCAAGGCTCCCGACCACATTAACCTCTTCCTGGCTTCTCACTTGAAGAGTGGGTTGGAGATACTTATTTTCCACGCCTTAGTCCCTCCTCTCACTCTCGCTCCCCCACACACATACAGCTTTAGAAGGCACCGGATACTCAGCCGGCTTCCCCCTGTGTCTGCCAGACTTGATGTTCACACAGCAGAGGGTGGGTGTTGGATTGTGTGGGCTTGATACTGAACTCTGGCTGGTCGATTTCAGCAGCAGCAGCAGCCCCTCTCTGTGTAATAACACAGCAGCTCCGTGCAGACTGATGCACACACGGAAGAGAAGTGTACGCTCTGCGAGAGGGTGAAACTACCGTTTGATTTTATTGACACAAGGACGAAGTGAAGCTTTCCCCCCCCCCCCCCCCGCCCCGCCCCGGGACGAGGGCGGGGTTGTTGAACAGATGCCGCCAGCTTTTCCAGCCCCACTCTTTCATTAAGAGTGACAAATCCGCTGTCATTCGGCCACACTCGCTAATGATTCCTGCCTGAAGACTGATCGGCGGCTGCGGTGTGTGTGTGAAGAGGAGGGGCGAGTTTCTTCCCCTTTTTTTTGTTGCTTCTCTTTCTCTCTCTCTCTCTCTCTCTCTCCCCGCAGTGCTGGGACGTGCAGCCGGGAAGGGGGCTCCTCTTCTCCTTCCTTCTCTCCCTCCTTCTCTCTCTCTCTCTCTCTCTCTCCCTGAACCCAAACCCACTCCTCTCCGACCTTGACATTCACATGACTGGGTGGGAAGATCAAGGATCGCTCCTCCCAAGTCTTGGGAATTATCTTTTTCAAACACAAAATGAATGTTTGCTCGTAATTACCTTTTCCCTTCCCTTTTTTTGGCTGTACTTCCACACGCCCCCCCTCCCCCTTTTTTCCCCCTCCCCTCTACCCTCGCAGCTCCTTGGCATTTTATGGAAGGAAGATCTGGGGAATGCAGTTGTTTGGTGGCTTCAAAAGTATTGTTGGTAGTCAATTAAGCAGAATGTGGGTCTGGGACTGACAGACAACATGCCTTATTGAATAACAAGAGCACCTTGTTCTCTGGACCTGTACAACTCATTCGTGCTTGCGGATCTGCCCTGGTGAGGATCAATGGCATTGTAAGTTAAAACCATGTTTGGATTGAAGCCACCGCTGTACTACCTCCCAGGTAAGCCACATCAACAGTCACCCCTCTCTCTGTGTCTCTAATTTGGTTGGTGTTCTTATTTCTATGTACAGCTCATTTCTTGTAGCAACACGAGCCTGTTAGCTTGTACCATCCAGAGGTCTTGTCATATCCACCCCCCCTCCCCTCCTCTGTCTACCTCTCGCACTCTGTCTTTTAAAAGCTTCTGTTAAGTGCTGAGTCTATTTTATTTAACAGCTCGTTTCAAAACACTTGGGTAATCCCGGACTGTTTTAAGCATGGTGCGTGTTACCATGGGTGGGTGCTTCACGCAGCCCCTTCGTGGCTCAGTGAATCCTGATTGTGTGCTCACAACCATACTGGAGCAAATGAAACCCCCAGCTTTTAATTGGTGGATTAGGGGTAGGCCATAATGTTGCCAACTGTGGATTTTCTTTGGTTTGACCTCGCCACCGTGTTCCCCGCCGACCATCGCCCTCTCCATCCCATCCTTCACCGTATCTCCGCCTCTGCTCAGCTACTTCTTGTTTTATTAATAATAAATTTAAGAGTACCCAATTCATTTTTTCCAATTAAGCGGCAAATTAGCCAGCCCAGTCCACCTTTACCCTGCACATCTTTGGGAAACACACGCAAACACGGGGAGAACGTGCAAACTCCACGCCGACAGTGACCCGGGATTGGGATCGAATCCAGGACCTCGGTGCCAAGGCAGCAGTGCTAACCACTGTGCCATCATGCTGCTCCTCAACTACCTCTTGTGTGCTCCCAGTTCTAGCTGGTCCACTCCAGCCACTGCAATTCTAGCTCCAGTTGTACCGTCACTCTCCAGTTTTACCTCAATTCTACATCCTTATTGAGCTGCTTTGCCTTTTTTTTTAAAGACAAAATCATTGCTGGACATTGGAGCCAGTTTCCAAACCAGCAACTGGTTCCTCCTCGGCTCTGTGATCGCAACACTTGTCCTGCTGTGCCGATTGGAAGGAGATGGAATTTCCTCAAATTGAACTTTGGGATTCAGTTTAGGCAAAGGTAAAGTCGCCATACATAGGCTGCTTTCCCTACAGCTGACTGGAGGTGATTTAACCTGAGGATCACCACACCTCAGTCAACGGGCAAGGTTGAGAAAGCGAGGCCTTCATGAATAACCTAACTGCGAGGTGGCCCCCACTGCCCCAGCAAATTCAAAATCCTCAGTGTTCCCATCCCTTACCCTCGGTAATCGCCATTGCTCACGGCTTGCCCAACGTACTTTGGCCATCTGACCTCTGTCTTATTTGTCCTCCTTCCCACTTAACCCTTAAAAACAGGCCCCTCCTCCCCATTAAACAGAAGTATGATTCAGTCCAGAGTAGGTCCAGTTTCCCAATGCCTAGTTATTAATTTTCCTTCAAAGCAAGTTAAAACCCACCAAAAGATACTGCCAAGTGTATCCAAAGAAGATTGAGTTTTGTAAAGTCATTGTACTTACCAGAGGTGGAGTTGTTACATCGTTATTATTAGTCATAACATAAACCCAGATAAAAGAAAATGACTGCGGATGCTGGAATCTGAAATCTGAATCTGAAAGTCATCCAGACTCGAAACATTAACTCTGTTTCTCTCCCCACAAGAGGCTGTCAGACCAGCTAAAATTTTCAGCACTTTCTGTTTTTGTGTAAAACATAGAAGTTGAATTTAAGATGAAAGCGGCATTTGTAAAAAAAAAACTGAATGAACAGCAAACTTTATTTATGACTATTTAGAGTGTGGAATGGGCAGGACCTTCATTCCCATTGTGGCAGATCAATTGTTTTTATTTCAGACTTTTTGATTCTCTTTGCGTTCTTGTACTGATCCCCACCAAATCAAAGCAACCTTTTTATTTTAATGGAGGTTTTGTCGAGTTTTAACTACAGATCCTTCTGGTTAGCACTGCTGCCTCACAGTGCCGAGGACCCGGGTTTGATCCCGGCTCTGGGTCGCTGTCCGTGTGGAGTTTGCGCATTCTCCCCCCTGCCTGCGTGGGTCTCACCCCCACAACCCAAAGATGTGCAGGGGAGGTGGATTGGCCACGCTATATTGCCCCTTAATTGGAAAAGAAAACTACAGCCCTTTCTTTGCGGTCTTCACGTGAATCTGTCACGGTAACCACGTAAGCCACATCTTCGTGTCAGAGTACAGGTAGAGAATTGGAAAAAGGCAGTGAGGGTGTTCACTGGGGTTGGGGGGTGGCGAGAAAGAGATAAAAGAAAATAAAACACTTGACTCCATTGGAATAATGATTGTAAAACAGGCTCTTGACACTCTATCTTGACCCTTTTGGACTATTATCCCTTCAGTTAGGTGAATAATGGGATGTGAAGATTGAGTGGCGAATATCTAAAGGATGAGAACTTCTTTAAAAAATGTATCTATATTTTTCAGCCTTTGGACCCAAGTCATTCCAATGTATAGGAATGATGTGTTTATTTTAAGTATGTATTCCTTAGTGTCTCGTATTGCTTGGATATTTGCAGTGTGATGATGACCATGCTTTTAGTAATCAGCAATTAAAATAAATTGCGTCAGTTAATAACACCTTGGTGAGCCTGACTCAAAATTATGATCAGTATCCCTTGGTGACATACATCAGGAACCACAGCTGCAATTTAAAACACATGCTGGATTCTCTGTCTATTGTCATTTTCCATCTCCAACCCCTCGCTGACCCTTATGCCTCAATGGTTGCTCAATTTTTGGAATACTTTTGATTCTTTTCCTTTTCCTGTTCTGCCCCTGTGCTCTCTCTAATTTTCCATTCTGAAGCGTCAAGATTGTTTTTAGAAAAGTAAAAGGTGACTTTATTAAAACGATTAAGACCCTGTGGAGTCTTGACAGGGTCGATACTTTTATAGAGTATAGAACGATACAGCGCAGTACAGGCCCTTCGGCCCTCGATGTTGCACCGACATGGAAAAAACTAAAGGCCATCTAACCTACACTATGCCCTTATCATCCATATGCTTATCCAATAAACTTTTAAATGCCCTCAATGTTGGCGAGTTCAGGTTGCCCTGTTGCAGGTAGGGCATTCCACGGCCTCACCACTCTTTGCGTAAAAAAACCCACCTCTGACCTCTGTCCTATATCTATTACCCCTCAATTTAAGGCTATGTCCCCTCGTGCTAGCCACCTCCATCCGCGGGAGAAGGCTCTCACTGTCCACCCTATCTAACCCTCTGATCATTTTGTATGCCTCTATTAGGTCACCTATGAGTTCTTTATAGAAAGATACGGAGAGGATGTTTCCTCTGGTGGGAGAATCTAGTGGGAAGGGACCACTGCTTAAAAATAATGAGTCGCCCATTTAGGACAGATGTGGGGAATTGTTTTCTCTCGGAGAACTATGGGTCTTTGGAACTCTCTTCCTCAAAAAGCAGTGGAAGCAGAGCCTTTGAATACTTTAAAGGTGGAGGTAGATAGATTCTTGATAAGCAAGTGGATGAGAGGGGAGTGAAAGGTTATCGGGGGTAGGCGAGAACCTGGCGTTGAGATTACAATCAGCCATGATCTTATTGAATGGCAGAGCAAACTTGAGGGGCCAAGTGGCCTATTCCTGCTCTGAATTCGTAAGTGCAGAAGGTGGCCATTCGGCCCATCGGGTCTGCCCTTGGAAAGAGCACCCTACTTAAGCCCACACCTTCACCCTGTCCCAGTAACCCCACCTGACCTTTTTGACACTAAGGGGCAATTTAGCATGGCCAATCCACCTAACCTGCACATCTTTGAACTGTGGGAGGAGACCGGAGCAAACCCATGCAGAGACTGGAAGAAAGTGCAAACTCCATACAGACCGTCACCCGAGGCTGGAATTGAACCCAGGATCCTGGAGCTGTGAAGCAGCAATGCTAACCACTGTGCTGTCTGTATGTTCTTATGATAGATTCAAAGATCTTAACCTCCTTTTGAAAGCTGCTGAAAGTAATTCACTCTTGTTGTTGCTTCAGGAAGAGAGACATTGGGATTGTCAGTGGCATTCTGGTGTGGTTTAAATCGTTTTGTTGAGGGACCTTTCACTAAAGGGTTGAAATGTGATGTATCTTCAGTAACTATTAAAAGCCATCTCCTCAAGTTCAGCAACACTTAACTCTGTACTTCTAAATACCCTCAAAGCTTTTCCTTTCCAAGAGGGACATAATTTATTTAAACAATTAATACAGTAGAGCAACTAACTGCAATATCAGTTCAAGCTGAAGAGAATGCTTGAAAAGGCAAAGAGTTAACAAAACCATTCAATAACCTCGGAAAATCGCAAATGGAGGAACATCCAGCTTGAAGAAATAGCGTGCCTCGTCCCTGTGTGACTCTGTATTCAAAGGGCGTTGCTGAGTGATTCTAATTTCATTATGAGGTTCAGACAATTGGTTTATTAAGTAACACTATGAAGGAGAACCCACCCCCACCCCCAGTTAGTATTTATTTGCATTCCCGTTGCAACCACCAGCAATTTATTCTCAAAGATAGTGACTGAAACGGAAGACCTGTAGATTTGCCAAAGTACAAATGAAATTCTGTACCCAGAGGGTACAAATCTTCCCCAGGTTCCACTGGGATTATCCTCCCTTTATGCAGCCAGGAAATGAATTTATGTCCGTATTGTCTAGGAAAATATTCGTTGTGTTTTAGGATTTTTTGGAAGGCTCCTAGTTATGTGTTTTATCTTGCTGTGCTTGAATTATTTCCTTGCAAAGAAATGAATGTGTCTAAGCCAGGTGTGGCCAAAACAAAATATCACGGTGGGTAGTAGTTAGCACTGCTGCCTCACAGTGCCAGGGAACCAGGTTCAGTTCCGGCCTTGGGTAACTGTCTGTATGGAGCTTGCATGTTCCCCCCTGTGTCAGCGTGGGTTTCCTTTGAGTGCTCTGGTTTCCTCCCACTGTCCAAAAATGTGCAGGTTTGGTGCCCTTTGGGGTTATGGGCATAGAGCCGGTGGAATGCCTAGGTAGGGTGCTCAATTGAGTTTTCCAATGGGCAGCTTAGTTGGACAGTCCAGGACGGTTTTGGAACTGGATTAAAACAGGAACCTTTATACTCTGCAGCAATAAGGATAGTGCAATTGATCTGAGTCTTTTTGAGTTTCTTTGCTTTTTACTCACCAATGGCTTGCTCCACCGCCTCCCCACTGAAAGTGTGGGTGTGAATGAGGCTGGATGTGACATAGCTCTGTTTTACCCCTGCCCCATCCCTGGGCCAAATAGCATACGTGCGTTTATTGTTTAGGCTCACACCAGACAAGATCCTTGCACTCCCAACAGGCAGTCAATATGAGCGAAAGGGACAGGGTGAAAATAAGCGGAACAAAGAAGGAGCAAGTGCTCCCTGATGGCTTAGTCGTGTATACGAGTAGTTACTGATGTGTCGATGTGTACACCGGTAGGTTTGACTTCTTGGTCTGTGCTACATTAGCAAATCTTCGCTTGTGGTATCAGGAAGTGACCAGTACTTGGACTTGGCACCCCTGTGTAAGGGAGGGTAAATTCAGCTAGGAATGGCTGGCACTCACCAGGAATGCCATGCTAGGCGACTAAATCTGCTGCGTCTTTAAGGCACCGGTTTAACAATTCCTGACAGTTTTTACTTTCTGCCCGCAACCAGTGTCTCTGGAACCTGCCAGTGAACTTTGCATATAATATGGACAGGTCTGTCACCGACTGCACAAATCCAATAAAGTAACCAAAAGCTAAAATAATGGCATGCCATTTCTGAATGTTTTGTTTTTATGATTTTTCAAAATGTTAAACTTTCGTGGTTTTTTGCCAAATGACATATTTCTCATCTAGTAGGTGCTGGCCAATTTCAGGGCTTGTGTTGTAACAGTGGCGTTAGACTGAAGGAAGCAACTCAGTCACTCGGAGACTGGCGAATGGTGTCACACTGGCCTTGGGCTTGACTACTGCTGGACAAGAACGAGCCCAGATTGTGAGAGAATCTGCTAACTCTGAATGGCAGTGATTTTACAACCACTTTTAACAGTTACATTTGAAGTGACTCTTACAAAGGGCTCCCCAGTTATCTCGGTGGGTGATTAGTCATCTGATGCATTGCTGACTTCTCCAGACTGGTTACGGTTTTGAGCCAGTGCTCAGTCAGCTGTCCTCTGCTGGCGTGGTGGCAAAGGAGCTGCACCTGACTTCACAAAGTTCCAGCTTCTGTTTGCTGCTTAGTGGTGCCTGCTGGAACCTGCACTAATGTGAGCATAAATGCTGGCAAGATTGAGGTGACATGCGGTTTCCTCCCCATGGCTGAAGCAGCCAGCAGCTGCACTTTGTTATTCAGTCCAAAATGATAGAGGCGTGAAAGTACATAAATATATCACACCTAGGCCAAATCTGCAATTCCCCTTCTATTTGATCCTCTTTTTGATGGTAGAAATGTGCTCGGGCATTGTGTTAAACCTCTCTGCCCACCATCCCTGTCATTCCCCACTCTTTGCTGTTGCATTGCCCTCCTCGTGTTTGTCGCACGGTTTAAGTTTGGAAGTCAAGTGCCTGCTTGCTGCAAATGTGAAAGGTACAAAACCCATCTGGAAACACTGGCAGCGCGGGCGATTAGCTGCTGCAACTCCCCCGGACTGCGAGGCAAACTGTTGGTGGGCTGGCAAACTCAAAATAGCCCTTTGACTGACACAGTTGCATGTAGCTTCCAAGGCGAGGTTGGACAGCTCTGAGCTAGGTCAGTTTTCACCCTTTAGACACGTGTGAATTCAGGATGTTGCCGGGAAGGGGATGAAACACGGAACCATCCAGTTTAGTTCCAGTCACGTTCTCCAGCTATTTGTTTGCACAAAGCAAATCTATTTGGCCTGTCTTCTGTCGCAGTATCCCGCGGATATTTTGGAAAGATTGTTGAATCTTTATGGGGATTCATATTTGTCACACAGTCTCACACCTCACGAGAACTGTTTTTGAGGTGCAACCTCTTGTTGCAGTCTGTTGTGCCTGACTCGCTACATATCTGAGAAGCTGCAAGGAAGCTTTCTGTCTGCGTGGCACCTTTCGGTGTAATTTTCTTTTTGATAGGCACTCAACATAATTCCTAAGATGCCACCCAGATAGTGAATATTCGCCATGTAGTGATAACACAAAATCTCTTTTGTGGTGTGCGAAAGAATGGTGCTGACCCCCCCTTTCTCCAGTCTGGCAATTTGGCCCTCAAGGCCCAGCCAACTTAGTCCAGTTCACGCTTGGATAGTCCATTTATGCTTGACTATAGGTGTAAAGGTTTGTTATAGTATGACTTTAACTTTATTATTTTAATGGTGTTAATCCTACAGTTCAGAAGTTTCTTAATGTGGGCACTAAAGGCAGTGGTCTTTGAAATAGTAGATCCATTGGTGGCCATTTTCCAAATTCTTTGAACTCTGGAATGATTTGTGCAGGTTGGAGGGTAGCTAATATAACCCTGCTATTCAAAAAGAAGATAGCGATAAAACAAACAGGGAACGGCACCATGGCACAGTTGCTAGCACTGTCGCCTCACAGCGGCAGGGATCCTGGTTCAATTCTGGCCTTGGGCCATTGTCTGTGTGATCATAGAATTTACAGTGCAGAAGGAGGCCATTAGGCCCATCGGGTCTGCACCGGCCCTTGGAAAGAGCACCCCACTTAAGCCCACACTTCCAACCTGTCCCCGTAACGCAATAACCCCATCCAATCTTTTGGACACTTAAGGGCAATTCAGCATGGCCAATCCAACTAACCTGCACATCTTTGGACTGTGCGACAAAATCCAAGCAGACATGGGGAGAATGTGCAGACTACACACAGACTGACCCAAGCTGGGAATCGAACCTGGGAGCCTGGAGCTGCAAAGCAACTGTGCTAACCACTATGCTACCTTGCTGTCCATGGAGTTTGTATGTTTTCCCTTGTCTGCGTGGGTTTTCTCCGCGTGCTCCTGTTTCCTCCCACAGTTCAGAGATGTACAGGTTAGGTGGATTGGCCTTGATAAATTGCACCTTAGTGTCCAGGGATGTGCGAGTTATGGGGTAGGGCAGGGTGGATGGGTGAGTGGACATGGGTAGAATGCTCTTTCGAAGGGTTGGTGCAGACACGATGGGCCAAATGGCCTCCTACTGCACTGTAAATTCTATGAACTGACTTGACCAAGGTGTACTGGTGGATGTAGTTTATTTAGACTTTCAGAAGGCTGTCAACAAGGTCTCTCATAGCAGATTACTACGCAAAGTTAAAGCGCATGGGTTAGAGGGTATTGTCTTGAGATGGATAGAAAGCAGGTTAGCAATAAAGTTGTGATAAATGGATCTTTTCCAGGATTGGCAGGCAGTGACTCGTGGGGTACCTCAGGGATCTGTGCTGGACCTCAACTGTTCACAATATATATTACGATTTGGACGAGGGAACTAAATGTATTATCCCAAATATTTGCAGATGATATAAAGTTGGGTGGGAGGGTGAGCTGTGAGAAGGATGCAGATTTCCTTCAGCGTGATTTGGACAGGCTGAGTGAGTGGAGATACACATGGCAGATGCAGTATAATGTGGATTAATGTGAGGTTATCCATTTTGGTAGCAAAAAGAGGATGGCAGATTATTATTTGAATGGGTGTAAATTGAGAGAGGTGGATACTCAGTGAGACCTTGGTGTCCTCGTGCATCAGTCGCTGAAAGTAAGCGCCCAGGTACAGCAGGTAGTAAAGAAAGCAAATGGTATGTGGGCCTTCATAGTGAAAGGATTTTTTAAAAAAAACTTCTGGTTCTTATTTGTTCTTCAAACATCGAGAACCCTGGTGGATCGGAAGGGACTATTTATAGCACAGTTGTCTCATTTGGTGAATAGAACCTAAATCACAAGATTTGATTGCAGCAGCAACTTGATATGTACGCAATTTAGGGAATATAGATTTAAACTTTATACACGCACTACCCCCCCCCCCCCCCCCCCAAGACTTTTTAACTGTGTGCCTATGCAATTTGCAAAGGCAAAAGTTTGGAGGAGCTTTGGAGCTACACCATTGGAATAGGCTGCACCACAAGAGTGTTGGATGGCCCATGATGCCCAGCAGCAACCATAGTAGCTCTGTTGGGCACAAAAAGGCAGCTGCCCTGGCAAAAAGTGAAACATAATAATAATCGCTTATTGTCACAAGTAGGCTTCAGTGAAGTTACTGTGAAAAGCCCCTAGTCGCCACATTCCAGTGCCTGTTCGGTGAGGCCGGTACGGGATTCGAACCCGAGCTGCCGGTCTTGTTCTGCATTACAAGCCAGCTGTTTAGCCCACTGTGCTAAACCAGCCCATAATTGTTTAGAAAAGAGGGAAACCTGCAACTCTGAATTTACTGATGGACTAAGAGTTGAATATAAGCTCCATGGTTCATCCAATACTGTCACATTCCTCCCCACCCCCCACCTCACCCCATAGTTCCACTTAACTTGCGGGGTACGATTGGAAAGACATCCTTTTTATTGGCACGTCGCTGCAAATAATTTCAGGCACATAAACGTTCCATTCCATTGCTGTGAGAGTAATTCATGTCCTTTCATACCTGAATCTACCAGGGTAACCAATGTGTGCATCATTCATCTCTTACCCATTACACTGGGATTAATACGATAAACATTTGCTGATTTTGTTATTTTTCCATGTGACGGAATTGCAGCTGAGAATAAATCCCAGTCCAATTTAAGCTTGGATATCTGCTGGGGCCTCAATGGGTGCAAGATGCAAGTGTGCTCTTGTTTCTCGGAGCAAAATGGATCCTTGTTTGCTTTTGTTTGGCTTGCATTTAGAGGATTCTAGTTGGGTGAAGCTGCCATGCTGTGAAACCTATTGCAGGGAGAGGATGGGAGAGAACGTGATATCTGGGCAAAGAGATACCAGCAGAGTTGAAGGAGTACCTCAGTGTTCGACATGTTTCTTTGGTGGGGAGTAGCATAAAGATTGAAGCTGCACCCTCAAGTTGGTAATCTGACAGTAGTTATCTTATGCACAATATATCTGGCAACTCTTTGGGCTGGATTCTTGGGCTGCGCCCCCTCAAGATCGCCACAGATGGGACGCGGACCACGTGAAGGTCTGTTGACCTTGGGCGGGTGCATTTTGAGCAAGTTCCATCCCGTCCCGGATCACTGTTTGTGTGGAGTTTGCACATTCTCACCGTGCCTGCGTGGGTGTCATCCCAACAACTCAAAGATGTGCAGGGTAGGTGAATTCACCACACTAAATTGTCCCTTAACTGTAAAACAGAAAGAATTGGGTAACAAAATTTATTTTTTTAAACTGAACATTTTTGGGAACTGTGCATGTGTTACCCTTTCCCAACTGACGTGCACACAAGAGATCCCAGGCTCTTTGGGAATTGGAGATACCGACCATGGAGTTTGAAGACAAAGGTCCTTTTGCGTTTGCGCAAAAGCACAAAAGGATGGGCAACATAAGGGAGACTGGGAGAGGTTTAAAAAACTGAGAGAAGTCGGGGAGAAGTAAAAAAAAAAAAAAATTCCCTGGGAAGAAGACAGAGGTAAGAAACAGGAACCAATAAAGTTAAGGAAGGGAGAAGCAGGCTCCAGTATTGTATTTGACGTGCAAATGGTGACGAGGCTTTCATTGTGTAAATTTATAAAAAATATTTTTTATAAATAGAGTATCCAATTTTTGTTTTCCAAATAAGGGGCAATTTAGCATGGCCTATTCACTTGTCCTGCACATCTTTGGGTTGTGGGGGTGAGATCCACGCAGACACGGCGAGAATGTGCAAACTCCACACGGACTGTGACCTAGGGCCAGGATCGAACCAGGGCAGGCAGCACGGTGGCGCAGTGGTTAGCACTGCTGTCTCATGGTGCCAAGGTCCCAGGTTTGATCCCGGTTCTGGATTACTGTCCGGGTGAAGTTAGCACATTCTCCCCGTGTTTGCGTGGGTTTCGCCCAACCCAAACGTGCAGGGGAGGTGGATTGGCCATGCTAAATTGCCCCTTAAATGGGGAAAAAAAAACAGGGCCCTCAGCGCCATAGGCAGCAGTGATAACCACTGCGCCACGGTGCCGCCCTTATTGTAAACTTTTTAAAGTAATAAAAATTGCATTAAATGATGGCTTGACATGTTTTTAGGAGGTTTTGGAGATCAAAGGCTTTTGCGAGAGGGGCAGTTCAAGTTGGAGAAAATAGGAGGCATGCCGGAAAATCTTTCATCGTATGGAAGGTGTGCCAAGACGTAAAGAAATATTGGGAGCCATGGGAATAGCCCCACGCACCTGCTGCTGAATTGGTTACTCCATGAATTCAATGAGAGAAAAAACTTCTCATTGCATATTCACAAGGTGCTCTCCGTGTTAACTTTCGGTGCTCAGTGTGAATCCTGCCGTTCAGCAACCATTTGGCAACCAAATGGGAATGCAACATCGAACAGGATCGGGATGCATCAAAGGCCGGGGACTGGGCATCTCAATTGAAGAGGTTAATACGTTGAAGTAATCTCGTCGGGCAAGGCTGCAGGGGGAAGGGTGGGACTCGTGAATTGTTTGCTCAACATCTGTGAAGCAGGCAGGTTGACCAGATGTTTGCTGTCCCTTCCCTGGGCTTCACACCATCTGTCAATGGACAGGGATAAATGCCATTGTAATCAATTTTTACACTTTACTGCTGTGTAATGACACCAATAACAGCAGCAACATATGTCCCTAAAACTGATAAGTATAGTGAGCCCAAAGTGTTTATTAGCCTCGCACACTGTGTCCTGCCTAGAAAGCTTTGACAGGCAACTGTTACTTAGCGCACTTTAAACATTTATGATACTATGTTGTTTTGCTACCCTGATGCTTTTTATGAACTAGTGGTATGTGCCTATTAAAACTTTTATGAGCAGATCAACACACTCTACACGCGAAGGCACACAATCTCCTTTGTACGTGCGCACCATGGGATTGGTATCTTGAGCTCAGTTTGAGAGGAGTTGAGATATTTTTTTCTGCTCTGTTCCGTCTCGAGTGCTGTGCAGAATGTTGGTGCGATGAGCCTTTGTGCGGTCTGTGTTGATCCCCTTTACTCCTGAATGTAAAGCATAAGGGCATTGAAAGAAAAGCTGTGTTTGACGCCGCGCATGCTTTTGTCAAATTGATGCATCGCGAATTTGAAGATCAGGTTTTAGATCCTCGACCCCAGGAATGTCGCAGCTCCCGCTGCCACTATTTCTGAGAGCGGCTACAGAGCAAGGATCAAACCAGGGAGCCCACGCCCTTACACTAGTCCATCCTTAATGACGCCTTTATCGGGCGCTGACCAGCTGCACATCTGAAAGAAGTGCTGGAAAGGGGAATAATTGTCACCTCTGATTTTGAGATGGGACATTTTCTACAATCCACCGTCACCAGCTTTCTGCCAATCATTGAAAAATAAAATCCACCCGAGATATTGTTTAAAGGGTGGCTCACCAAGAACAGCGAATTAACATTTTGCACCTTCAGTAGCGTGAAATCCAAAGGTACTTTGCAGTGGAGAGATGAATGGACCCGAAACAAGTGTTGAGACACTAAGCAGGAGCTAAGAGGACGGTGAGGTGACTGAGGTCATGTTTAACAGGATGGTTGTGACTTGTGAAGATGAGGAGTGGCATAATCAGTCATTAGGATTTAAGTGCCCAGGCCTTGATCAGATAGGATTGCATTGGATATACGGCACAGGAAAGCCCATTGCGCCAAACCAGCCCACAATGGTGACTGTTGCTGATGGTGGGGGGGGGGGGGGGGGGGGGGGGGGGGGGGAGGGGAGGGATAGTGGAGGAATGGCGCAGCTGGTGGAAGCTATGACGGAGAGTTGAGGAGAGGCCATGCAGATCTCACTGAAGGATGTCGAGGATTTCTAAATCAATGCCCTGGGTGTAGGGAGCCACTGGTGGACAGGGGCGATGGGTGAACGGCATTATGGGATACAGAAGATGCAAGCAGTGGTTTTGGAAATGGGTTAATATCTGTGCACTGCTGGACAGTACAAGCATAGGTGCCTCGTTCCCCACCTTCCTCTAAATCACACGAGGTTAAGCAGCTCCAGTGAATGGAATTAGCTTCCTTGCCTTTAATGGTGTAATATTTTACTCGTGATACATAATTGATTCAGGCTATGATGGCTCTGTGGTTGGTCCTCTGTTTTGTCATTAAATTGTCATGAGCTCATGATAAGAATGGTGCAAATACTGACAATTACCAAGTCTAAAAATTCAATTAATTCAGACGAGCAGATTAAATATACAGTGAATTTTAATAATCCACACTGAAGGCGGAAGATTACCATAGACAACATTTTAAACAGATCACGGCACCTTCGTGCAGAATAAGAGAAACTCTCATCTGAATATGATTTATGTCCTGGAAATGAAGTCTTTGTTGTCAGTCGGAGGGAAAGCAAACCCAGATTTTTTTTTTGTCTCTTCTTTGAAGACAGTAATGATGTACAGTACGGAGGCTTGCCCCGAGTGGCTTTTTGGTGACGCCATTGGCCAAGGAGGGGGCACTGGCTGTCTGCAGTGCAATAAATAATTGAGCATGAGTAATCTGTGGAACTAACCCACTGACTGCAGTACCGCAGCATTGAATTTGTGCCTGCAGGGGATGTTGGAATCCCATTCCCTGACTAAGGCGTTTGAACTCCCATCACTATTCCCGCCCATTCCTCTGCGAGTTGCTTGTTGCAGCCTGGAGGCTGAAAAGGGGAAATCTAGGGCGTGCCATACCTTACGGCGCAAGCATTGCCCACGCCGCCCATTCCCTGTATATTGTTCATGAAGGAGTGACACTAATACTAGCTTTTGGCAACACCAATTGCCACAGCCACACAGACACACTTTCAGGCCTAACCACAGTTTATCAGGATAGCAGTGGATGCAAATCGGGAGCTGGACCCGGCGATCAACTCGGTGCGTAGATCATACAGTGCAGAAGGCGGCCATTCGGCCCATCAAGTCTGCACCGACCCACTTAAGCCCTCACTTCCACCCTATTCCAATAACCCCATCTAACCTTTTTTTGGTCACTAAGGGCAATTTATCATGGCCAATCCACCTAACCTGTATGACTTTGGACTGTGGGAGGAAACCGGAGCAGCCGGAGGAAACCCACGGCGACACGGAGAGAACATGCAGACTCCACACAGACAATGACCCAGCGGGGAATAGAACCTGGGATCCTGGTGCTGTGAAGCCACAGTGCTATCCACTTGTGCCACCATGCTGCCCAGTGGTCTGTTTTGGTGTCGCATTTTGGATTCCCAAAACGGGAGTTAAGATCCTTGCGCTCCTTTGGGCCTGTGTCACCGTGCAGTGCAGCACCACCATTATTTGTGCCAAGTCCTGGCACATGTCACATTAGTGACCTTTTCTTTGACAGGATTTTCAGTGATTGGATTAAGAATCGATAAACTAAGAGCCGATTGTCCAAACACTCTTGAGAGCCTCGTCCCCACCTTGGCAACAATCAGGTGGCATTAACTGGTGCCATGGTGCCTTTCTGCGCCTCCATTTTGCCACCCAAAGTTGACGTTTCTGGGATCCTGGTTGCTTGCATGTATGTAAAATGATTATCCTTACAGTGACACTCTTTAATAAATAAATATGGATGCCTCAACTGCTATATGCAGTATCTATTTTGTGATAATGTGTGCCACATCTGTGCCGAGTGTTTAGTCCTAACATTTATCATCCAAAAGCTGCCAGCTTACTGACTGGCTTCTGTTTACCAGCCTCATGTTAGTGTCTCTCTCTCTCTCTCTCTCTCTCTCAACACCCTCATGTTAGTCTCTCTCTCTTCCCTCACCTCCCCCCACGCCTTTTGCATTTTCTGATTTAACAACTAAATTTCCAAGCAAATGAATTCATTAGCAGGCGGAGAGGGTTTTTTTTTTAACCGGGAGGGAGAAATTGCTAGCTTGGAAAAGGGGTTGGCGCCTGGCAGCGGGAGATGGGCTGAGAATGATCCAGGCGACATCTTGCCGGATGACTGACGACGCGAACAGTGCGGGGCCATCGATTGCTAACAGATGGCCTGAATATTAGCAAAATCAAGATACACGCAGCAAATCTGCAGCATTGCCAGTGTTCATTTCTTACCCCCAAGATAAACCCGGCTGGCCCACTGGTACCATCTGCAGGCTTGCAAAGTGCATTAAGCCTGAATTGATTGAGTCGGTGCTGGTGGGTTTATCATTTTAAAAAGGGAAAGAAACCGGCTGGGTGAAACCGCACAATAAACGCACTTTGTCCTGGTAATGAGAGGCACAAGTCACCCCAAACAATCAATAATATGAATACTTCATTATCTCCATTGTCCATGCTTATTATTTAGCCATTCGTACTTGTTCAGTGAAGGGAGCCTCTCGTTGCCTCTCTACCCACCCACCGTTCCTTTTGCTACGTCAGATGTTTATTTCAGCAAATGAGGGGTTTTGTTTCCCATTTACATTTCCCAGCTCGAAATAAGAAATCGTGAGGAGAAAATGAAACCCTCTGCTCTAATTTCTGACATCCCTGACCCCTCCCGTGCTCACATTCCCACCTCCTCCTGACAACCTCCCTCCTGCTTGGGTGTACAGTCTCCCCGGACATCATCTCAATCCAATAGCCAAGTAAGAACCTTGACAACTATTTGGCCACGGAGAGCATAATAGTCAATTGTCCGCGGCCGATGCCGGGGCACTGAATGGGAAACGAGAGCCAGGAATTCTGGTTGAGCTTTGCTCTTTATCCCGAGTTGTCGTTTCTCTCTCCTCCCCACCCACCCACCCATCGTGATGACCGTTCAGATTTATCTGACATCCAGTTGTCCAGATGCCATCTTTGGTGCATGGGCCAATCGAGACCGATTGAATAGTTTTTTTAAAAAAACAAGCTCGCATTTTAAAATCACTCTGAAGTGTCCAGTGGTTGTTTGAAGTGTTTTTTTTGCAATATAAAGTCACTGTTGTAATGCAGGAAACGGGGAAGCCAGTTGATGCACAGAAAGCGATAAATATTGGCCAGGACACCCGGGGATGACTCCCCTCCTCAACCCGAACAAGCAGCCGGAGCCTGGGTTTAACATCTCGTCCGAAGGTCGGCACCTCTAACTCCCTCAGTACTGCACTGGAATGTCAGCCTTTGTTTTTGTGCCCAAGCAAATAACCCACGTCTGGACACGGATCCAAAAATGGAACCTGACGAGTCTAGCGGAGGAAGTTGAAAGGGGTCTGCAGAGGTGGGGCGCACTCCCACTCTACCACTGGGCGGCCACAGCAGAAAAAGTATGGGGATGGGTGGAGGAACCGGGAACAGAATGGGTGAAGATGGAGGAGAGTTCCTGCATAAGCTCACAAAAGAGAGATTGCAA
The DNA here is from genome assembly GCF_902713615.1 of Scyliorhinus canicula. NCBI lineage: Eukaryota > Metazoa > Chordata > Chondrichthyes > Carcharhiniformes > Scyliorhinidae > Scyliorhinus > Scyliorhinus canicula. The sequence goes on from NC_052154.1 coordinate 16,873,349, forward strand.
GGTACAAGGGACAGAGCTGCAGGGGAGAGACCCGAGGAAAACAGAGGGAACAACAAAAATAAATAAATGAACACACTGGTTAATAAATGCTTGGGCCACACTGCGGAGTACAGCTGAGGCAGGTATGCCAAATGGCGACCACAGCCACAGATGGAGGGATGACAAGTGTGTGAAAATTACATATAGTGATCTTTGTTTGTTTCTGTTTCCTTTCTTGCCCATTGGTCTATCTCTTTTGCAAGTTTAATTTTCCCTAGGTCGTTTTTGCTTAGTATTAGGCGTGGTTTTGCAACTTAAACCTACGAGCCAAAATGTGGAACATAAAATGTGAAAACCAATAAAAACACTTAAAACATTTTTTTGGTGCCCAAGCCCTGGAGCAGGACTTGAACCCAGGACCTTTGTGACTGTGAGGCGCAAGTGCTACCAGCTGAGCCAGCTGAGAGGAGTTGGGTCTCCCTAAGCTGACTGACACTGGGTTAGAAAGTCAATATTTCCAGATCTGAACTCTAGGACATGTCTGTTATTCGGTACAAAACAGTGAATCTTAGAAGGTTCTGTGACAATGGGAAACATTGCATCAGTCCTCATCTCGCATGCTCCATGTGCGTTTGCAGAACAGAAAGGAATAGGATCTGGTCCCCGTGCCCTCCCCACCACAGCCCTCTCCCTTGAGACTAATTGTAACCTCTGCTACACTTCCCTATTAATCAATGATGTGGAGATGCCGGCGTTGGACTGGGGTGAGCACAGTAAGAAGTCTTACAACACCAGGTTAAAGTCCAACAGGTTTGTTTCAAACACGAGCTTTCGGAGCACGGCTCCTTCTTCAGGTGAATGGAAAGGCTTGTTCCAGAAATGTTTATATAGATGTTTATATAGAAATGTCTATATAAACATTTCTGGAACAAGCCTTTCCATTCACCTGAAGAAGGAGCCGTGCTCCGAAAGCTCGTGTTTGAAACAAACCTGTTGGACTTTAACCTGGTGTTGTAAGACTTCTTACTATTAATCAATGGGTAGAAGCTATGATCTTCCCGATTTGTCCAGAGAACCACCAACTAGATAAAATTCCTTAGCTGTATTCAGGAGCAGCTTCTAGATTTTGAAATTCATTTTTTGCTCTGTGCTCAGCCAGGTGAGGGACGTTTGCGCTGGGAATTGTGACACTGACCATTTCAGCCACTCGCAGGTCAGGTATGCTGTGTACATCGAGCCACAGAGGGGAAAGGTTGCCTCGACTCTTCCACCCCAATCTGGGAAGTCTGACATTACTATATCCCACACCGGCTGATCCTGCAGCCTCGAGCTGCTTTTGATTGCCAATTACTGTGGAATTAGGGACAGTTTTACACTGCAAGTCCGTGCCCACCAGGAATTGGATTAGGACAGCTCACATGGGTGCATTGCAGACGACACACTGTCATTCTAGGCTTGATTAACACGGCAGGTTACCCGAGGTGAAGACGGCTGCCCAAATCATCATCCTGCACAATAATAAAAAAAACTCTTGCTGTGTGAGGCCAAAGTTACTGCTGTAAATGTTGTGTAGCTAACATTGTCATGAGAGCAAGCTTCACACCTTGTAACCTTTGACCTTCATTGCAAATGTGACAGAAACACAATTTTCATTGCAGGTTGCAAAATAGAGGCTGTGTGAAAATGTTCCGATTTTCCCCTCAACCGTCTATTAAAAGATCCAGAAAAATACCTTTAGGCTGCAGACCAAAAAAAATCTTCCCCCCCCCCCTCCCTCCAAAGTGCTGGTTCTGGGTGAATTGGCAGAAACAAATCCAGGAAATATTAATCAAAGCAAGCAACCAAAAGACTTCCATTTTTAAAAAAACACCCAAAGTGAATGGAAGGCAAATCCACTGCTGCATGTTCTGTACAGATTTGGTCATTAAACGATCATGGCATTGAAGGTTACATTATCAGATAATCCCACAGTCAAGCAAATGGCTGCATCAAATAGTTAGAATGATTTATATTGAGTCTGTTATGTATCAGCTCAGACAGCAATGACCCCACCCCCCCCCCCAATAATCAATGGGGAGATTACAAGAGACACACAAGTTGATCTTCGAATGGCCTTTTAACGTCTTCGGTTGATTTGCACTCTATACATTTAATGTCTTTGAGGCTCTCTCTCTCGCTCTGTTGTGCAGACATCTCTTGTTCTTTTGCCCCCTCCTTCCTTATCATTCTGGCTGCACTCCCCTGCGGCACCACTGAAAGGCTTGACAGCCGAGCAGGGATCAGGATGAAGGGATGATAATTGATGTCCTTGCTAGCAGCTCTCTACAGCAGGTCAACCATCCCAGTGCTCTCCTGTGCGAGCACGGGGGCCCCTGGGTTCTGTGACCCACTCGTTGACAGCTCGCGTGTGCGCTCTAAAATTTAATTGCTCTGCTCTGCCCAATTTGCATAATCCACATAATCACACTGATTTTAATTGCCCACAACTCCACAAAGATCATGTGGTTAAGTGGTAAATCATAATTAGATAAATAATTGCTTTGGCCATAGCAAGCTGCTTTGTTATAGCTGCCATCTGCTGGGCAGTTTCTGTGTCTCAAAACAATACATCTCAGAAGGCTGATCATGGAGCTCGCAGCTTATGTGTGGAGAGCCGTATTTTGGAATCCTGCCTGAGACTGCAGGATCTGTGGAATGTTTTCCGATTTGGCACGTTCGTTATTCATCTACGAGATCATTACCAGGGCCTTGTTTCACGCAGAAAAGGCTATTATATTTGACTTTTTCCTGATTCTCTTCCCCGCGCTCCCCCTTGCAAAGACATTTCCCGCAACTGGAAAAAGAAAAAACATTCCTTTGTTTCAAGTCACCTTTCGAATTGATCCAGGTGTGGAGACACATTTGGGCTTGGTTGGGAGGTTTATGGAAATGGCGGGAGGCTAAGTAGAAGGAGTGTTTGTAGCTGCTTCATCTCAATGGCAAAATTCTCAAAGCACTTCAAACAACGGCATGTAGGGACCTTTGTTGTGTAGGTAAGGGTAGCTTGTGCCATCAATGTCATCCCCACTGCAAACGTCAGCGAGGTGAATGATCAGGCAGGGTGTGGTTCTCCAGTGTGGTGCGGTTCTGATCACTGCAGCGTGTCAGTTGAGGGAGGAGGAGTTGGAAGGGGAGTTCAAGCAGAGAGAGGACATCCTTCCGTCTGAGTTGGTATAAGTTGACCAACCCAACAGCACAGTGACATGTTGGTGTACTGGTTAACTTGGAACAGGAGGAGAAATTGCTCTCCAATCGCAGGCCTTTTTTCCTTCCTAAAATTACTTTTTGTTCCTTTTCAGAAATGATTGCAAAGTGACTCTTCTCTGGGCGCACAATACACTCTCTCTCCTTAAATGCACTGAGCAGCACAAAATTGACCTGGGGTTGGACGGGGCAAGAGTTGACCAAGTTGCTCCCTTCTCTGGATCTCCCTCAAGGGGAGTTATTCTTTTGGGTCCCTATGGGGGAGTGTGGATCAGCAGGTTGATAGTATTGAAAAGTTTTAGCAGAAGCTAACTGTAAGCCAACTGGAGGAAACAGTCTTGTTAAATGCATATGGTCCAACCAGGTAATAGGATTTTTGATTGCGCTTGTTTGAATAAGATTATCGCAAACGTGAAGTTGTTAAAGGGTAGAATTTTCTAGATGGGTTCGTGGCTGTCATTTTTTTTTCACTCTTTCAAGCACCAGCTTTAATAAGAACTACTTAACATTCAAAAGGTTCCACTTGGATTTTAACATGACAAATAGATTGTGCCAAACCACAACCCTCTGAGAAATTGTGTCTGTCATCTGTATCTGGGGCTGGTTTAGCGCAGTGGGCTAAATCGCTGGCTTGTAATGCAGAACACAGCCAGCAGCGCGGGTTCATTTCCCGCAACGGCCTCCCCGAACAGGCACCGCAATGTGGCGACTAGCGGCTTTTCACAGTCACTTCATTGAAGCCGACTTGTTACAATAAGTGATTATTATTATTAACTTAAGTATTGTTTTTACTATTCGGAAAAGAAAGGTGAGCAAAAGGCAAGACGTTGACTTTCCTGTAACAAACTGCCCACCCCGCCCACGGTTCCCCGGCTATATCGGCCCAGGCTGAGTTGGTAGGCCTGGAGGTGGCATTTGCTATAATGCTCTGGCATCAACCACCCACAGGATGTGGTAGTGTGGAGGGCCATGCCTCGTCCTGTGGTTAGTGACTAATACAGCACCGTGCGAGCTATATGAGCCAGAGATTGAATTTGGTTTTAAACTCCTTCCTTGTTCAGTGGAGTTGCATCTTGTGCCTCTCTTTGAATATTTGATATCTTCTGAAGCTGACATTGAGGTTTTATTCATCTTCATTTGGCTGATATTTTAAATACAGAAAGTCACCCCTTGAGCTGCACCAGTGGCAATGCGCCCATTGACTGTATGGGCGCAATCTACCCGTATGAGAACAGATTATAGCGCGATTAGCCAGTTGTTTCCTGGTACTTGGAGCGCCAAGAAACACCACTCTATCGAATGGCCATTTGGGTACATCGGGGGTTTCAGCAGGGAACGCATTGCTGAGGTCGCACTTACTCCCCTTTTCTGCACTGAGGAGGTCCGCTCGCCAGAACTCCCCCGTGCAGGGAGAGATCAGGGTGCCATTTAATCTCGCGACCCTCCCCAAGCCCCAACTCATCTATAACTACACCCATGCAAGGCACCCCTGGGCCCGATCCCCATCGGTTGAAAAATGCCAGTCTGGCACATTGGTGTACCTTGGCAGTGCCAGGATGCCAGAGTGGCACCAACAGTGCCAGTGTGCCACCCTGCCCAGAGGGAAAGCACCTGGGAGCCTCCAATCCCCTGGGAGACCCCCACAGGTGCCGTTCCGTCTGGTTCCCATTTGTGGAGACCAGCACTGAAGATGCTCGCCCGAGATCTCCAAGGCAAGGGGGTTAGATCCCTTCAAAGTGATGGGCGGGATTTACATCGAAACATCTTGCAGGATCGAGTTAGATCTCGTAAGGCTTGGCGAGTTGGGTAGATCCTGGAAGAGGGATCTACCGGCTGCGCGGCACTGCTTTTTGGGCGCAATATGGCCAGTAGATCTCGCCCAATGTTCCTCCTTGTTCAGCCATTACCGTGAATTTTGGAAATATGTTTTTCTCAAAGTATTATCTCAAGGACTATCTAATTGGTCACCCAGCTTTTGTTTTTACCATTTCCACCATTTGTTTCTCTCTATTTTCCTCCTCTCTTTCTCCCCTGTCTGCCCTCCTTTTTCTGTCTCCCAGAACCATTTTTCTTTCCCCCATTCTCTCTCTCCCATTTTCTCTCTCTCTCCCTCCCTGATGAAGGATGTTATTTTGTGATCCTATAGCATCTGCAATTGCCCCAATAGAACTTGCCAATTCAGGATGCTGAGGAAGGGTTTAAGTTGCACTGAGGCACAATGAAAAAGATACCCGAGAATGGAATGTCTGGCTGCTTTGCTGGAACTGAGCATCCATTCATCCCACATGTGAGGCACATGAAAGCAAATGGAACTGCTCGCAACATCTGCTCTTGGGATAGACTTAATTACCAGGTCTACATCAAGAGCTCCATTGGCTTTGCTTCCCTATCCCTGTTTGGAGATTAAAGGCTGTCCTACAATGACTTAAACAAGCTTTTGGTACTTTGGGAATTCACGATGATTAAACACACAGCTTTTTCTTTTCCCCTTGCCTCTTCTCATCCTGAAGTCAATATGTTAATTCCTTCAGAATGATCTCTCGCGTTTTAATTTATTGAAAGTTTTTTTTCCCTCACCTCAGCGTTGACCTTTTTGTTTTATTCCACCCTTCAGATCTCTTCGTGTTTGAACTGTCCACCTCTACGAGAGGGGAATTCAGTGACTTGCCCCTTCTGGCATTAACTTCAGTCACCTTCTAATTTGCACGTCCGCTGAGGTGTTTGTGGCAAAACAGGTCTCTGTAACACAACAGAGATGTGATGACATGGGGGGTCCTACAGTCCACCCCACTCTCCCCTGCCTTAATAGATCTTAATTGTGGCGTTAGAGTTGGCCTTTGCGGCTTCTTTGCTGGGAGGATATTTCGGGTCAAACCTCTCATGGTAACACCTTACCTGCAGTGAGTCCAGGTAACTGGTGTATGGTTATATCCTATTCAGAGTACCCAATTCTTTTTTTTCCAATTAAGGGGCAATTTGGCGTGGCCAATCCACCTACCCCTGCCCATCCTTGGGTTGTGGGGGTGAGACCCACGCAGATACGGGGAGAATGTACAAACGCCACACGGTCAGTGACCTGGGGCCGGGATCGAGCGCGGGCCATCGGCGCCGTGAGGCAACAGTGCTAACCACTGTGACACCGTGCTGCCCTCAGACCTCCTGTTAAATAACAGACATGAATCAATTTAATGGGACTATATAGACTCTCTGTGAGCTACTCCCAACATCTCCTCAGCTGTTTGAAATAAGGCATGCTCAGAACGAGATTTCTGGCTGAATATCTGTTAAATGTGATGAGAGAAAGAAGAAGGGCAATAGAATGCTATCTTTTTACAGCAGCTATTGAACATAAGGCAATGGTGCAAGTCTAATCAATAATGGCCACTGTATGAAGAACATAGGAGTGAGTAAACCATTGAAATTATTCTGCCCTTTGGTTACACTACGACTGATCTGTCCCTTAATGTTGCCATTGTTACATATCCTTTAGTACCCTCCTTACCCAGCCAAGATATTGACTTAGACTCTGTAGATTGCAATCTTATGCCTGCCTGTTGACTATCTGGCAAGTGTTTTATGTACAAGTGTCAGAAACCGTGGCTGCTTGGGCAGAAGATGACTGAAGACCGACTGAATGTAGCACGGTAGCATTGTGGATAGCACAATTGCTTCACAGTTCCAGGGTCCCAGGTTCGATTCCAGCTTGGGTCACTGTCTGTGCGGAGTCTGCACATCCTCCCGTGTGTGCGTGGGTTTCCTCCGGGTGCTCCGGTTTCTCCCACAGTCCAAAGATGTGCAGGTTAGGTGGATTGGCCTTGATAAATTGCCCTTAGTGTCCAAAATTGGCCTTAGTGTTGGGTGGGGTTACTGGGTTATGGGGATAGGGTGGAGTTGTTGACCTTGGGTAGGGTGCTCTTTCCGGGAGCCGGTGCAGACTCGATGGGCTGAATGGCCTCCTTCTGCACAGTAAATTCTATGATTCTAACTGGACTGGCCTGATGTCATGTGGGCGCGAGTAAGTGATGCCAGTTGTTGCAACTCTGCCAGTGTGGATGTGCATGACTGAATGGGCAACTAACACCAGATAAAATAGTGTAATCATTGGGGGTGGGGTGGGTGGGAGCCTTGTTGATCCTATGCTCCACCGCCCTGTTGTAAATCAGGAACACAGCAGCCAATGGCCAACCCATGGGAGACATGTCAATGTAGCGCCATAACTCTCCCATTGTACACTCTCCCATTGTGTACACTCTCCCATTGTGCGCACTCTCCCATTGTGCGCACTCTCCCATTGTGCGCACTCTCCCATTGTGCGCACTCTCCCATTGTGCGCACTCTCCCATTGTGTACACTCTCCCATTGTGTACACTCTCCCATTGTGTACACTCTCCCATTGTGTACACTCTCCCATTGTGTACACTCTCCCATTGTGCAAAATTCGTCGTTGTGCAATCATAGAGGCGAAGGCAATGACATTGGTCTTTCTCCTCTCCATGATCTCCGGCTTCTCTGAAACCCCAAATGTCACCACCAAAGGGTCCGGGTCCACCTCCTCCTCCACTATCCTGGCGAAGACTGCCAACACTCGTGCCCAGAATCTTCCCAATTTTTAACAACCCCAAAACATGTGCACATGATTCGCTGGCCCCCGCCCACACCTCTTACACTCATCTGCTACCCCCTGAAATAACACACTCATTCTTGCCCGAGTCATATGCACCCTGTGCACCACCTTAAACTGTATCAGGCTCATCCTTGCACAAGAGGAGGTCCCGTTTACCCTTTGAAGTGCCTCACTCCATACTCCCCAATTGATCTCCATTCCCAACTCCGCTTCCCATTTCTCCTTGATCTTCACCACCCGCTCGCCTCCCTGCTCCCCCAGCCACTTGTATATATCCCCAATTCTTCCCTCCCCTTCCACATCCGGAAGCAGCAGTCGCTCCAGCAGGGTGTATCCCGGCAATCTAGGGAACCCCTTCCAGACCTTTTGTGCAAAATCCCTAACCTGTAGATACCTGAACTCTCTACCCCTCGGCAGCTCTTCCCTCTCCGTTAGCTCCTCCAGACTGGCGAACCCTTCCTCCAAATACAAACAAGATAAACCTGGCCGTGATAATGGAGGTGATTTGTCCTTCGTCGAAAACCTTTGATGGCACCAATATGACCTTTATTCTTCTGTGCCTCTCTCATCCGTACTTCTAAGATAACACAGTTAGTGTGTTTGACTAATAGCTTCCGCTCCCATGTGCTAACCCACAACCTTGTGGGCTGCATCTGAGTGCTTTTGTACTTCATAAAGACATCCTTCGTAATAACCAGGTCTTGTGCGTTCTGTATCTGTTGATGATGCTTACATTTGAATGAAGGAGCTCTACAGATTACCCCTCCCTTGTAAGGGGACCTCATGTGCCTTCATGCTTTCATCTGGCATATTGGGAAGAATGAAAAACCCTCTTTGCCAAACAGATCTCATTTGGAGAAATTTGCTTGAGTGGGAATTTGCACAGCAGCTGCTAGTAATGGAGCCGGCAGCTTATACTGAGAACTGCGGCCATATTTATCTCCCTCTGTAAGGTTGCCCAAATTATTTTGATGTTTCGACTCAGATTGTTCAGGTAGTGGCTTCGTTCAGTATCAAAGAACATTAGCGAAAGTGAACTCTGTTGAAACACTTCACATTTAAAATTACTTATTTGAGATTTGACAGTGAACAAAGTTATATACGTTCCTGTGAACAGAAGGCAGTGCAAAATAGTCCGGATGTTCACCTCTGTCTGTCTCCTCCCACCCCTTCAGTTTCCACAGAAATGAGGAGAAACTCTCTCCATTGTTATTGTGTCCCTGTGATAATTCCCATGTACACTTCATAGAACATAGAACACTACAGCGCAGTACGGGCCCTTCGGCCCTCGATGTTGCGCCGACCTTCAGGAGCCAGCATTGTTCTAACTGGGGCCCAGCATAGAGGTTGCTCTTTGCTTTCTTCTCAAGTTTTTGTTTCTATTCTGGAGGCAGTTTGATCCAGTCCACTTGGAGAAGAAGCCTCCAGAAGATGTATGTCTTCATAGTTTATGTCTTTGACTGCCGGTGGTTCCTGAATTGTAGCCAAGTTGGCTACAGCGTGAAAAATGGGCAAATGAATCTAACTTTGTTAAAAGAAGAATGGGGGTAATTTATTAACAACAAATAGTGCGCGCTCTATGAGCAGCTGACTGAACAATTGTAGCTGTGTTCTTACATAAAAACGCCCTGTGACACATTTTCAAAACAAACCCAGCACTACCCGGGAGTGGGGCTTGCTTGTACGTCAGGCGAAGCGCGTGTCCGGCTACAGGAATGCAGAGAATTGGCCTCATCTGTTCCGGAAAGCCGGAGAGAGGGAGACAAAAGGCAGCTTATTCTGGTTGGCAAAGCTGACGAGGAGTGTCAGGAAGCTATGGGCAGTGGAAAATAAACCTTGGGAGGCACGAGGACTCTGTAGCACCTCAGAGTTTGTGAGAATGCGAGGCTTCATCGCAAAGTGGCTCTAACGACAGTATGTGGTGTCTATAAACCACTGCAGTGAATGGTAATGTGCATTCCAAGTAAAGGACTTTGCATCCCACTCCTGTGAAATTATGTTTTTCGTTCACTGGGGGAAAATAACCGGTATGTGCAGTAAAAATGACAAAACAGTGCGTTTGTTTGTCGTTAGAAAATTGTACTTTTGAGTGGAGAATTGTCACAGCATTCATGGGTGTTAAAGATTTGTTTCTTTATTTGCAGAAGTTGGATTGCTTTTGTTTCAGAGGTGGGAAATAAAGGGCAGGTGCCAACACTAAGCCATGGTGGCACCTTGACGCCAGGAAGAGGCATCCCAGTGCTTCCTCCCTACCGCCTTTCTCGCCCAACCCGCAGGATTATCAGTAGCTGGCACCTCCGCCCTCCTCTATGAAGCCCCAGTTCATTTTTCATGGAACTTGAGCTGAAAGGGGCCGTTATATCACAGCCAGCCATTTGCCTAATTGATCATCAGTATCCAGCTGATCTCTGAAAGAGGCTTATGAAATGTGACCAGGTTGATGGGGCGGCCTTCCGAGTTTGTTAATGCCAAGCAGCTCAGGACTCTCCCTGCTCCGAAGGCTTGTGTGTGTGCACTGCATATGTCAGTGGCTTCATTCGATTATCACACGCCAGATGTTAAGCTCCTTCTAGTTAATAACTTCTATTAACCTTTGAAATGAAAGTCGCCATAATCCCAGAGGACCATAGGCTGCTTTCCCCTTTGTACGAGAGAGAGAGAGAGGAGAGAGGTGGGAGGGGGGGTTTGGGGGGGGGGGGGGGAGCTGACTGGTGGTGGCTTAACCTGAAGATCACCACACCTCAGGTGAGGGACAAGGTTGAGAAGGTAACCTCAGCCGGTGCGGGAATTGAACCTGCGCTGTTGGCGTCACTCCGCCTCACGAACCAGCCGTCCAGCCGATTGAGCTAACCAACCTTTAGTGACCTGTTTGCTCACAACTGAACGAATTCATGCTACCAAATACTGAAATTATTTTTCCACAAAAACACTGGATTCCCTTCCCTGCAACCCCCCCCCCCCCCCCCCCCAGCAAAGAAATTGGGGATGCCTCTTCGCCTGATCCTTTTGATTTCTTTTTCCACTAGTATTCAGAGTATTTAATTTGAGTTTGCAACACCGGGTTAGTGGATGATCCCAGCTTCACGCGAGTCCTTTGTGTCTCAGTTTGCCTCTATGGAAGGTGTTGACCAGCAGTTAAATCATCTACCGACTGTAGCTGAGGAGCTCGGAATAAAAGGTGACACTAGGGTGGGCCGCCTGGTTGCAAAGGGGTGGGAGGAAGCAGTAAAACGATGAAGGAAAATTGCTTCCTTGTGTGGTGACGCACAGCAAAGTGTAATAATGGGCCTCTGCAATGTTTTGCATGACCACACCATCAGTCTGGTTCTCTAGAATTACCTCTCTCATGCAATGTGAGGTTGTGAAATGTTCATACTCCGTGCACTTGAGCTGTGAAAAAACATCCAACGATACAATTATCAGTTGTGACCTTCCAGAGCTGGACTGTGCCTGGAGAAAAATTACAACTATATCTACAGCTGGGGTGAAGTGCTGGTGGTTACGGGTCATTGCTAGTGGGAGCAATTTGAAGTGATGAATTAAGAGTCTGACAGTGGTCGATCGCGCACCACCAAAGCATATTAGTTCAAATGGGAGATTTCCTATGGTGCCCTGATATCCATGTGCGATATAAAGAGTCACACGAGATAACACAGGCCCTGACCTTATCAGTAAACTAAATACCTTTGTGCATTTATATAGCACCATTCACAGCTTCAGAAGGTTGCAGAGAACCAGGCAAACAATGAAATGCTTTCAAAGTGTAGTCACTGTTGTGCATTGGGAAGCATTGCGGTCAATTTGCATGCATCAAGGTCCCGCAAACAGCACTGAGATGCGTGACCAGATAATCTGGTTTTCAAGGATGTGAGTTTGCGATTAATATTGGCCCGGGCTCCAGGGAGTGTTCCTTTGTTGTTCTCTGAAATAGTGCCATGGGGGCCGTTCAAGAGGGCAGAGAGGGGGCCTCGCCTGAACGTCTCACTGGAAATGTGCCTCAGTATTCCAGTGGAGTGTCAGTCTGTATTGTGTCCTCCAGTCTCTGAAATGTTGCTGCGTGTGAGTCAAGACATGCATAATATTCTGTGTTTTACATGGTGCAATTCCTCTGACCTGAAGGGCCTGTACTGCGCTGTGATGTTCTATGTTCCTATATGTTACAAGAGCAGAGGAGAAGGAGCCTGCTCTGCCATTCAATACCACTTTGCTGCTCTCACCCCCCGCTAATCCTTGACTCTGAGGGAGCAAATATCTGATCTCGCCCTCAAGTACACAACAATGGAGCATCACCGAGCGCCCGGGGTAGAGGATTTAAAAGATTCGCAACCCATTACGTGAAGACGTTTTTCCTCATCTCAGGTCTTAAATGATTGACTCTTCGCCCTGAGACTGCGTGCCCCCCATGTTCTAGGTTCCCCAACCAGGAGGCGCAACCTCTCAATATCTACCTCGTCAAGCCTTTTCAGAATCTTGCACGCCCCAATGCGACCACTTCTTGTTCTTCTAGACGCCAGAGAATATAGGGCTGTTAAAATAGCTTATTCTCTCAGCAATGCTGATAGACTGATTTATTGCTGCTTGCTGCCTATTGAACAAGAGCGTAGCTGACACCTTGAATTGATTTTGCATAACTTCCAATCAATATGCAGTACTTTTGGATAAATAATGACTGATATTTTAATGGCTCAGTCAGATTTGGACCCGAGGTCAGAAGGGGGCAATTAGTCACACTGGTGGATAAGTCACGTGTTGTTCAGAGATTATGTAAATGGCTCCTAAAGACATGATGTGAAGTTCACTAAGTTTAGAGATCTTCGCATCCCTCCAATTCTGGCTTCTTGTGCCGTCCCGTGATATCTTTTTTTAAAAATATAAATTTAGAGTACCCAATTCATGTTTACCAATTAAGGGGCAAATTAGCACGGCCAGTCCACCTACCCTGCACATCTTTGGGTTGTGTGTGGGGGCGAAACCCACGCAGACACGGGTAGACTCCACACGGACAGTGACCCAGAGGCAGAATCGAACCTGGGACCTCGGCGCCGTGAGGCAGCTGCGCTAGCCACTGTAAAGCCGTGCCGCCCCATGTCCCATCGATATTTATACCTCAGCACCATTGGTGGCCACACCTTCAACTGGCTGGGTCCGAAGATGAGGAATTCTCACCCCACATCCTTGTCTCCTCCTTTGCTCAGCTATCCAAAGCTGCTGATGTGGTCTGTGTTAAATGTTGTCAGCTTCATGTACCTGTGAAGCACCTAGGTGTGTTTCATCATATTGCAGGACATTCTATAAATGCGCTTTGCTCCTGCTGTTGAATTCCATTAGATCCAGTGATACTGTAAATGCTTCTGATTTTGTTGACATTCCAGGGTAGCTGTGTTGCCAGGTTTGCCCCCTGAGTGTATGCCTCAGAAGCGGGGACACACACAGTATCGTGGTTGGAGGTCAATGCTGAGTTTAGTGGCCTCCTTGCTTGTGGGGAAAATCGACTGGAACCCTACTCTGACTCTTGACGCCTTTCCTCCCTGTAATAGGCTTGCTTGTGGACACTTGGTAACGGATGGGTGAGGTAGTGAAGGGCTTCAGGCAAAATTCAGCTCTTTCAGCAGATGAGGGAAGAAAAAAAAATGTACGTGCAGGAGGGCGGGGTGCCGCTCCCTTAGCTGATTGTTAACTGCGGCAGCGACTCATGGACCTGGCCGTGCAAATTCAGTAAGCATCTCGTTTCAAAAACTATTTGGAGCCGTGTTGTGAAACATTACCAACCACTACAAGTTTGCATGATGTGGCTTGTTGTTTTAGCTGCAGGGCGGAAGTGTCAAATCAGACCATTCCTCCTCTCCCCATGCAGCTTTTCCTTCAGACGGTTTATCCAGGGTGTAAGTTGTTAACATTGGTTGGTGCACAGAACGCTTGCCTCGGGTTGATGTTGGAAGGGAATTGGAAGACAAAAGATCAGAGAATCACCTGTTAACTTCCACTACTTCCCCAATCCCTGCTGCTAGCTCATCCCAAGTGGCTGATGTCTGGAACACAGTGTGTGCCCCCCACCCTCCCCTCCCCCGGTCAGTGATACTCCAACACATGTCCTTCAAATCTCCCCATCGCCCTTGTGACACTCCAGGCAATACAGTCAGTTTCATGAATGCAGGCGGCCTCCCCTGTCCCATATTCAGCTGAAGCACTCGGCAAATTCCTAGTTCAAATTTGCTTTCCTTGTCCAGCCTAAGCCTGCCGCCCGTGCATTGTACCACTCAGGAATAAATGAATTTGTGCCGCCAAGCCATAAAGAGTATAAACCGTGAACAAAAACCTGCCCACTTTTAACTAGCAGAAGCAGTGAGTGACAGTTATTGTGTTGAGACACTATATTCACGATGAGCAAACAGGATCTCGCCTGGCTAACGACCCTATCGATGACGATTTTACTTGGGAATTAAACTTTGTCCACTGTCAATGGTCTATTTCAGTAATCTGCTGCATCTGGACAAACAACAGTGGCAGTGAATGTTCAATGTATATTCTACAGTTAACTAATGTTGGCACTCCTAATATTCCTTGATGTAATCCTGTTTAATTATAATAGACTTCCGATTATCTGAGGCTCTCGAGGCCCAGAGTTAATTGGATAACTGAGAGCTTCAAGTACTGGGAGGTGGGGCCTGCATGGGCTACACCAAAGCAATATCCTGTGTGTTTACAAAGCACTGCACATTATGCAGCTCCCACATGGCGTCTCCGAAGGGCCTGTATACTGTGTGCAGGAGAGACTGCAGAGCAAAATGATCCATTTCTGACATTTAGCCAATGTAAGGTGCGTTTGCAATGATGGTGTGCCATCATAACAGACAAGTAGCACTCTCGGCACAGAGGGCATTCAATACCAAGAAGTGGCAAACTCTGCCTCTCTGCACTGCTGTTTTGGGGCCCTGGCACCATAAAACGTAGGAGCAGAATTAGGCCACTCGTCCCATTGAGTCTGCTCCGCCATTCACTCATGGCTGATATTTTACTCATCCCCCATTCTCCTGCCTTCTCCCCATAACCCCTGATCCCCTTATTAATCAAGAACCTATCTAACTCTGTCTTGAAGACACTCAGTGATTTGGCCTCCGCAGCCTAATGCGACAAACAGTTCCACAGATTCACCATCCTCTGGCTGAAGAAATTCCTCCTCGTCTCAGTTTTAAAGGGTTGTCCCTTTAGTCTGAGATGGTGTCTTCTGGTTCTAGTTTTTTCCTCCAAGTGGAAACATCCTCTCCACGTCCGATTGTCTGCCATCTCTGGAATCAAAATTGTGGCGAGGAGGCTGTTGCCTGTGAGTGAAATGAGGATGTGCTGCGTTGCAGTTCAGAGGCGTAGATTCTGCTGATTCTCCTGTAGCCCAGTGTTCCGAACGCAGCATGGGTGCTGAGCAAACGTTCCCGGGCCACGTACATTGGGGATTAAGCATGGAGGGAGGGGAATGTGCAAAGTTTTTTGAGTTACCCCACTCACGGTTTCTTCCGTTTTCTGTTCCAATAGCTGTGCTGGCTCCGGCGGATCAGATCATGCTGCTTTGCCGTGTTACTCTCGTGTTAGCAATGTTGTTTCAAGGTAGAATCCAGCGGCTGGCCATAAAAGTTCCAGCTTTTAAACAGTGGCAAATGGGTTCTACTGTTGATCTAGCCTAAAGTGGGGTTTAGCTCCGAGACATCTCATTAACCAAATTGCCTTTGGAACGGAGTTTTGTTTTCACAGTTTCAGTGTGGTGATGGCAAAGGATGGAGGGGTGGGTAGAGTGGAGGGGTGGGGCGAGCGGGGGACTGGGATGTGGGGGACGGTTCGGGTGACTCCGTGCTTGACACTGAGGGAAGGTTACACACCTCAAGGCCCTAACTGTTGCGTAGTAGCGCCCAAGCGCAAAGTGAGCATGTGCGTGGCCTAGTCTGTGATGTTCAAATAGCCTTCCAGCTTTCACGCTTGTCTGGGTTTAGGCAAGAGTCACTTGGAGCGAGGTAGTGAACTCTGTTGGGGGCCTGTGGAACAATCGTGCAAGCTCCAGACAAGAGGGGAGGGCGAGGGAGTGAAAAAGAGATTGCTTGGAGGGAAAACGTTGCTGCTGACTGCAGCCAACGCGAGCTCCATTCAGTGAGAGCACCATCTTATGTAAAGCAGTAAAGCACAAATGTTTTCACTGTGCCCCATCCTTTCATTCGTCCTACTCAGGCATGCCACGCAGAGCAATTAGAGTCTGAAATACATGCAAAACAGCAGTTAAATGGTTGTAAAGGAGTGCAGCTGCCCATTAACCGGGGAGTGTAACACAAGGGCTCTTACTTGGCAGGGAATGTGGGGCAGTTTGGGTTAAGTACCAAAGTGCAGCAGTGAAGTGAGATGGATTGTGCAAGTGTTTGGAGGGTGTTCATTGTCATTCTGCATGTGGCTTCCAAATAATCAATGTGCAGTATCACCTCTAAATCCTGTCCCTAATTGATTTATTACAACTTGCCGTTACTTCAGTACATTGCTCTTTCTCGAAAGCTGGAATAAATCATTCTTTTACACGCGGATAAGTCTAACATGGATTCTTGAGCAGGCAGACATTTAAATAAAGGACCGCGAGTCAGTGCTATAATTTCTTTAGAGAGAGAGAGACATGACTAAGTTGGGATTGCTTTTATTAAGGATTTATGCAGTGGATAATCAGTTAGAAAGGAGGTAGATTTCAATGATCTCCGTCTCACCCCACCCCGGTATTTTTAACTTTGCACTGTCTTCTCACTCTCTCCCTCTGACAGAACCTGGACTGTGCTTCCATCAGTTCCTTATTGTCCATTCCTGCTTGCTGTCTATCCTGTCTGAGGTGTGATAGCCCCTTTGGTTGAATAGCCCTTGCTGCCACTGATGGGGCGTTACCCCAGCACGAGTCGCCACCTTCAGGTGAGCAGAGTGGCCATGTCCACTGACTCTCCATCCTCCACGGGCACAATCCTGGAGAAATTCTGAAATGATTTGTTTTGGCAAACTATCTTGGCCAAATTGCGGAGGGAGAGCCCACTCCTGTGGCCAGTGTGACTGCGATTCAGACCTCACACACTGGGAAGGGGGAGGGGGAATAATGGGGCCGAATCAGAACCATCCTGGCCAAGTGCGAGCAATAGTCTTCTTTTGACCTTGAGTAGCTTCGATTGATTCAGAGCCAAGGCTGAGCCTGAAACCTTGCTGTCAAGGAGCTAGAAACACCAGTGACGCATTGTAAACATCTAGTCCGTGAGCCTATTCAAGTCACTTATTAGAAAAAGGTGGACTGTATGTTGGACTGCCGTTGTAGATTCCTGAGTACCCCATATTCAAGCATCTTTGTGAACCCTGTAACCCTGAATTATAAACAAAAGATCCTGGTAACAATGGAGGCCCTGGTTCTATGTGTATACACTAAGAGTGGCTTTTGACATGAATTTCTGAGCATTTCATCAATCTTAATCCCCATCAGTACAGCTGTCAAATGAGGCATTCCGTTTGGGACTGCCTTCTAGTGGTCATTTTAATTAATGGTCCCATTGTGTGTGTGTGTGTGTGTGTGTGTGTGTGTGTGTGTGTGTGTGTGTGTGTGTGTGTGTGTGTCAGCCGTTACTGTACGATTCAAAGAGACTGCCAGTTTGCCACTATTGCCCCGGGCTTCGTGCTGCTCATCTTTCTCTATACCAGGCTCCATTCACATTGCAGATGGTGTTTTGAAAAGGCACAAATAACACATTTGACCTGGTCCCACCTTTACTGCCCGGTTTTCAATGAACTATTGATGCTGTCTATTTATTTTAATGAAAACTTATTTTCTAAAACGTTTATTTGACAATTTTGCGATATGAATGCTTGTCTTTTTTGTTCTTTTTCCAAACGACATAGAATTTTGTCTCAACAAATAAGATACTTGTGGGCGGTTGACAGGGCCAGCTTTCATTGAGTGTTGGATTTTTTGCTTGTATTTCTCTCATTTGTGGTTATTTCTATTCGACGGGGCTTGACGGCTTCACTGGCCAACCTCTGACTGCGAGGACCTCTTACCTCTGAAAGCGAATTGTAATGAGTTGTGGCTTCTTGAGGGCATCACCTCTGCTCTGATGGATCATTAAAGAGGGAGAGAGATGGCAAACAAGACTACAGATTAAGTAAATACTAATAGGCAACCATCTGGGGGAAATAGTTGCCTGACTGTTGGGAAGTTCTGCCCTCCCTGTCGGAAGCTGATAAAGGAGCGGGTTCCCAACATACC
The DNA here is from genome assembly GCF_902713615.1 of Scyliorhinus canicula. Classification (NCBI taxonomy): domain Eukaryota; kingdom Metazoa; phylum Chordata; class Chondrichthyes; order Carcharhiniformes; family Scyliorhinidae; genus Scyliorhinus; species Scyliorhinus canicula. The sequence continues at coordinate 16,891,453 of NC_052154.1, forward strand.
AAGGAGCATCCATGGAAATGCTTTTGTTTGTTAGCTACCAACACCAGATTGGATGTGTCGGGCCAGTTTTCCTGAGTCCCACACCGGCTCTCACTTTGTTGGAGTCTCCTTAATGCAGTTGGTGGTCCCGTGGATAATTGTACTGCATTTTATCAGGGGCACTATATGCTCGAATTGCAGGAGAAGCACGTGGCTTGATGTATGATGAGCACTAATTCTTAATTTTAAATATTTCACGTGCCATACTTTTGAAGAGGGTCTGATGGCTCAGCGAGTAGATCCACCAGGTGGTGGACCAAACATTTCCAGCTTTGATCTGCCAGCATGGTAGTTGAGGCCACACAGTTGGCCTCAGTCCCCCCCCCCAAGCTTAGGAGGGTGAATATTGTCAAATTTCTCGTTGCAGCGTCACCCCAATTACAAAATGTGTTTGTGGATGCTGGGGGTGGTTGTGTTTGGTCATGATGCCTACTGAAGTCAAGTAGCCCACAGAAGGGATTCTCGCTGTCTGTTGATTGCTGCTGTAAAGGCAAACGCGTGAGAGTGTCGGGCAATGACCGGATTCAGCCGTACCGTGCTTGTCCACGGAGAGGGTACCACTTGGACGGGGTGCTAGTTACTCTCTAGCTGTACCCTCAACACCTTGAGTGAAGCATCACGTTGAAGTACAAGGCAAAGGAGGCAGTGGAGCTGATTTTTGTGAAGCATGCAATACATGATTAACGTATCGTGCTGCAAAATATTCTCAAATGAGTACATTAATACAGCGTTTAGAAAGTACCCTTGCTTACTCTGATGGGTCAAGTCCTCCACATCACTTTTCTTTCTTTTAAGCCCTAAAATGAATCCAGGAGCAAATGGCCTGTTGTGTTTCTGAGCATCAAAATGAAGCTGCTGATTCCCCGCCTCCGTGCTGATGAGGACCCTGAGTTTGGTCCATTTGGACTGTCTCAGTCCCATTGTCAGTGCATGTGAGTCTACAACACAGAAAAAGGCAGCCCATAATTTCACAGTGACTGACCAATTTAAGAGAGCGTAAGGATAGATGGTTTGGGAAATGGGATTGTCACCCCTTCTTCAGAAGGTTAAAAAACACATTAATAGTGCAGTGAGCAGAGAGCTTTAGGTTTTGTCTATGACCAATAATAAACTTGTCATTGAGCAGAGAGAGTAAATGTATGTCTCCAAGTACTGACATTGTTCACCTTCTAGAAAATGGATTTTGCGTCCTCAGAAGTCTGCTAAAGGATTGGACGTACAAAGCCGTGATAAATCTGCAGACTTCAGAATGTGCACGTCGGCATTTTAAATCTATTTACTTTTACTATTAACTATTTGAATTAGCAAACCACAAGGTAACTTGATGCAGGTTTGGATCTTTGTTTCCTAACAATAACCCGATTAGGGCTGTTTGATTTGTTTCTCCTGTGTCTGTTAATAAATGAACTGGCTTAGGGGCCTCCGAAGGGACGGACAGATTCTCCCCTGTCCCAGCAGGGCTTTGATGCCTTTTCTTACTGATGAATTTACAGGGAGGCCTTGTGTGAGCTTTGTGTGTGTGTGTGTGTGTTGTCTAGGTGGATGGTGTGATCCCAATTCCTTCTTACTATATACATGCTCGCTCTCTCTCTCTCTCTCTCTCTCTCCTTCCCCCCCCCCGCGCCCCACTGCACACACACACAACATGGCACACGAAGGGAGGTGCTGGTCAGCACCGAGAATCATAGACTTTACAATGCAGAAGGAGGCCATTTGGCCCCTCTAGTCTGCACCGGTCCTTGGAAAGAGCATCCCACGCTATCCTCGTAACTCAGTAAACCCACCTACCTTTTTGGACACTAAGGGCAATTTAGCATGGCCAGTCCACCTAACCTGCACATCTTTGGACTGTGCGAGGAAACCGGAGCACCCCGGAGGAAACCCGAGCACCCGGAGGAAACCCACGCAGGCAAGGGGAGAATGTGCAGACTCCGCACAGACAGTGACCCAAGCCGGGAATCGAACCTGGGACCTTGGAGCTGTGAAGCCGTGTGCTACCGTGCTGCCCACTAGGTATGTCAACTAAGACGCTTGAATGTCTGCAGGTTTTCCACCTTGATGATGATGCCCCAGTGCACTTTGCAACATGACCCCATGGATCACAAGCGGGGAAACTTGGCTGGTTTCCCCTCCACCCCTTTCGCTCATTCCAGGAGACGGGTCCTATTGTGACAATCCAATTACTGCTGCCGGGCCAGCTCACAGGCCATAGTTCAGGCCTGAGGCCTTTTCATCTCTTGGCTCCAATGTCTTTACGCACAGAGCCACAGGGGAAGAACCTACAGTCTCATTTCTAAGTGGTTCTGACCTCCCTGAGAGCTTTTAACTGAACAGTGTGATCTGCAGATGTTGTTAAGTAGCTTTGTGGACGTGACACATGCACTGAGGAAGACTCCTTGGTTTCGACATCAATTGAGTAATGAGTGTTAATGGCACTTTGCATATTAGGGTAACTGCATGACAATGATATCAATCTGCCTGCAACAGTCTAATTGCGTAATGTCAGGGCTTTGATTGTACACCGTCTTTGGGTGAGCATCGATGACTGTGATTAAGGCAAGGTGCTGAGACAGGAGCTCGCAGGGTATCGTGACATGAGCCTGGGGCAGCCAGATTGGTTCTGTAAGCAAATTTAAATCTGATTGGAAATGCGGCTCCAACCAGCCAGCTGCATCTTAATGCAGGGGGCTCTCTGAAAGCTGCGCTCTCAATTAGTGTTATCAGAGAAATGTCGGCCCAAGGTGGAGGTCACACTGGATCAAGAAAAGTGGCTGATCACATTAAGGCAGGGTTCTGCGACTTGCAGGAGGCTCCTGGCTAAGAGCTGACAATTAAGACTGGTTTACAGCTGTGAAACATTATCCAGCACCTTTTAGTCAGCCTTTGTAGTCTAGTGTAAGTTTCATAATTCACTCTTACAGAGAGCTCTGTCAGCTGCAATGGAGCAGCGCGGCGATCAGCCTGGCGGAGGGGATTAGCTCCTGTGGGTGATTATTTTCTTTGAGTAATCCAGTGATTTGCTTTAAGATGCAGCAGTGCCTTACGAGGAGAGGAGGAGGAGGGGATACATTTAATTTCTCTGCTCCATTCGGGCATATTCATAAATGGACCTGCCGAGCATGGTGTTGAGATAAAGGATCAGCCATTTTGTTGTTGAGCGGTGCAGCATGATGTAAGGGCTGAATGGCCTTTCCTATTTTCTGTGAAATAGTACGCTAACTTCTGTACCTGCTTATCGCCCAGCGAGAGAGGATTTATTATTCAAAAACTACCTGGTGGGGCCTTAGCACAAGTCACATACATTGAATTACTGGTGGGTAGGCAACCTGGCAGCCATTTCAGCACAGCAAGATCCCACACAGGTCAGTGTGATGAGTGACCAGTGGATCTGTTTTGAACAATGTTAGTCAAGTGATATGTTAGCCTGGGATTAGGGGAACTCAACTGATCTTTTCCAGGTCATGCTGTTTGCCTTTAATATCCACTTGGCCGGGCCGGTGTGACCTTGGTTTAACTTCTCAAGCGAAACGCGCTGCCTGTGATCAGACCGCTCTGAAGTGTGAGCCAAGACTTCACACTCAATGCTGGACTTGAGCCTTGAATCCACCTCCACTCCACTGAGTGACGCGAATGCTACTAGCAGAGCTGACGACTTTCATGTGACATTTTGTACCGTGACGTGTGCGTGAAGGGCAACAGCATTGGACTCCGCTGGAGCCCCCGCGGTGCCAGGCGCGGCCAAGGATGAAGAGCCGTGATGAACGAAAGAGGAATTTGTCTTCAACATCCGTCCACTGCCTCTGGGAAAAATCCACTCATTCCGAGCCAGAGTCACGTGGACCCAATGCACCACCTTAAACTGTATAAGACTCATCCTTGCGCAGGAGGAGGTTGAGTTCATTCGGGCACAATACTTGGCACCAAGGTCTCTATCCTATCTCCCTTCCCAACTCCTCCACCCAATTCTTTTCACTACAGTCATGCCCTTCTCTCCCAACCACCCATTAATGTCCCCTATCCTACTATTCCTCCTTCATCCGGGAGCAATTTCTTTTCCAAAAGTGTATATCCGGTACCCGAGGGAATGATGGCAGCTCCTTGCTCTCAAAGACCTGCACCTGCCAGAATCTGAACTCGCCCCCCCATGGTAGCTCGAATTTCTCCCGCAGCTCCTTTAGCCCACCAAACTGTCCCTCTACAAACATGTCCCTGTCCCGGACTAGCCCTTCTCCCGCCATCTCCTGTACATCCCATCCATCCGCCCTGGCGCAAACCTATGATGCCCACACAGTCATCACCAGCAAGTGCCCCAGTTTAAAGTGCTGCCTCAGCTGGTTCCAAGCTTCTACGGGGCGTTTCTGCCACAGGGCTACTTGTGAACTTCCAAGGGCATCGGGACCGTCACAAGCGCCCTCAGGCTCACTCCCTCGCACAACTCTTCGCACAACCCCTCCAACGTGGCCCAATCAGTCCGACCCCCCCCCCCCCCCCCCCCCACACACACACACACACCATCATCTTACCTTTTCCACATTCGCTGCCCAATAGTAATGCAGCAAATTCAGGAGCGCCAGTCCCCCTTCCCACCTCTGCCATTGCAACAGATTCCTACTAACCCCTGGCCCCCTTCCCTGCCCACACAAATTCCGAGATTAACCTTCTGAAAAATGACCTTGGGGAGGAAAATCAGGATGGACTGAAAAACAAACCGGAATCTTGGCAATATGTTCATCGTTGCCACCTGTGCCCTCCCTGCCAATGTCAACGGCCGAGTATCCCAGTGTTAAGGACCTCGTTGACCTTCTCCACCTACCCTGTCAGATTCCACCTATGCATCATGGCCCACTCGTGGATCCTCAAACCCCGGAACCTCTCGTTGCCACCTTAAATGACAGTGCCCCCAGATTTGCCCCCCCCCCCCACACCCCGAAGTGTTTACTGGGAAGATCTCGCTTTTCCCAACATTGAATTTATAGCCCAAGAAGGCTGCAAATTTCTGCAGTAAGCCCATGATTCTGCCCATGCTTTCTAACAGGTCATTCACAAACAGGTCATCAGCATACAGCAACACCCAGCGCTCCCTGCTTGCCCCATCAATCCCCTGCCACTCAGCCGAGGCCCTAAGTGCTATCGCCAAGGGCTCACTCGCCAGCGTGAACAGCAGTGGGAACAGCGGACACCCCTGCCTTGTTCCTCTATGCAGCCCAAAATACCCCGAGTTTGTCTCATTCATTCGCACACTTGCCATTGGGGGAAGGGTACACTAACCAAATCCAGACCACAAACCTCGGCCCAAACCAACCGAGGATTTCGAACAAATACTTTCATTCTACCCAGTCAAAGGCCTGCCCTACGTGCAGTGACACAATCACCTCCGACAGAGTCATAATTACGTTTAACAACCTCCTAATATTACTAGAAAAGCTGCCTCCCCTTCACAAACCCTGCTTAGTCCTCCAACACGACATCCGGTAAACACCCGTCCAGCATTCTCACCAATACCTTTGCCGGGACTTTCATGTCCGTGTTCAGCAGTACGATGGGCCCATAGGACCCACACTCCAGCGGATCCTTCAGCTCTTTTGGGGTCAGGCGAATCGACGCCTGCTCTAGCACAGACAGCAGTTACCCATTCTTCACCGCTTCATTGAACATAACCATAAGACAGCAGCAAGGTGGCGCAATGGTTAGCACTGCGGCCTCCCGGCGCCAAGGTCCCAGGTTCGGTCCTGGCTCTGGGTCACTGTCTGTGTGGAGTTTGCGTATTCTCCCCATGTTTGCGTGGGTTTCACCCCCACAACCCAAAGATGTGCCGAGTAGGTGGATTGGCCACGCTAAATTGCGCCTTAATTGGAAAAAAATGAATTGGGTACTCAAAATGTATATTAAAAAAATAACATACCCATAAGGATGGAGGCCAACTCTGTGGCGAACTGCTTATAAAGTTCCGCCAGAAAGCCATCCGGTACTGGTGCCGTGCCTGACTGCATCAAGCCAATGCACTCCATCACCTCCTTTAGCCCTAATGGTTCTTCAAGCACCTGCCTCTTGCATCCTCCAACTCTGGGAAGTCCAGCCCATCTAGAAATGGCTCCAGTACACAATTAAAATCTCTCACCCGCTGATTATAGGGGGAGTCGAAGTCCAAAATCGCTCCCAACAGCCTCTTCGTGAATCCGGCGTCATCCCAATTAGGCGCATATACATTCACCAATACCACCAGAGTCCCCATTAACACCCCACTCAGTATCACAAACCTCCCCCCACTGCCCCCGTCCAGGTCCCGCACCTCCCTAACTCCCATAAACCCCATTTTCTTATTCTGCAGTGTGGCAACCCCCCCATAACTTCGAGTCGAACCCCGAGTGGAACACTTGCCCCACCCACCCCTTCCTCAGCCTCATAAGAATTCACCCAGAGTTACATCTCCTGCAGGAAAATCATCTCTGCTCTCAAAGTCTGCAAACACCCGGGACCGCTTAACCGGCCCATTTAGCCCACGAAAATTTCACGTCATGACCCTCATTCGGGGCTTCCACCAACATTTTAAAGTCTTATTTTTAATCAGTGAGGGAGTCAAGTGTTATGGGGATACGGTGGGAAAGTGCAGTTCAGGACTATCATTTTTTAAAAAATAAATTTTAGAGTACCCAATTATTTGTTTTCCAATTAAGGAGCAATTTAGCATGGCCAATCCACCTAACCTGCACATCTTTGGGTTGTGGAGGTGAAACTCATGCAGTCATGGGGAGGATGTCTGTGTGGAGTTTGCACAGTGACCCAGGGCCGGGATCTAACCCAGTGCTAACCACTGTGCCACGGTGCAGGACTATCATACCAGATCGGTCATTATCTCATTAAATGGCGGAGCAGACTCAAGGGGTCGAATAGCCTACTTCTGTTCCTACGTCTTATGTTCTTATAAGGATTTAAAAGGGGGCAGCACGGTGGCGCAGTGGTTAGCATTGCAGCCTCACGGCGCCGTGGTCCCAGGTTAGATCCCGGCTCTGGGTCACTGTCTGTGTGGAGTTTGCACATTCTCCCCGTGTTCGTGTGGGTTTCGCCCCCACAACCCAAAGATGTGCAGGCCAGGTGGATTGGGCATGCTAAATTGCCCCTTAATTGGCAAAAATGAATTGGGTACTCTAAACTTATTTTTTTTTTAAAGGAATATGTAAAAAGGTAAAACATGCAGATGGTGGCTGCAAAATGGCCCCAGGTGAGTTGCTCGTCGGAGAGCTGGTGCAGACACGATGGGCCAAATGGCCTTATCCATACGCCATAACAATTTTGTGATCCTGCGATTGCTGCGCATCATGACACAATGTGCAGCATCGGCTACAGGGGAATCCTACCAGTGCAGTGACAGACACCTGCTGTAAAATGCACATTTGCAGATACCAGTTGATGTCTGACTCAATTGTGATGCCTTTCAGGGGGCAATAGCTTGCCAGCGTTCACCACCTTAGATCAAGTTGGGTGTGGCACAAAGGGGTGTGTGTGTCTTTGGGCGGGAGGGAGTTGATAAAGTGGTGAATGATGGGGATGAGGGGGTTTTCTGATCCACCCACCCCTGTCCAATCCCCTGCTTCTCAACCCTTTTGTTTTATTTCTGTTGCGTCCCTCTTGGAGCTGGGCGGTGATTTGGACAAAGTTAATGTAACAGGTTCAGCTCAGTAGATGAGACAAGACGTTGGTGTAATAGAGCTCTGAATGTGCCTCAGGGCAAACAGTGCCCTGGCTGTTAATAATGCTTGGCCTGTTTGAACACACTCAAGTACTTTCTGCAGCTATTACGATTACCATGTCCATGTTGCTAAGGAAAGCCAAACATGCTATTGTAAAAAAAAACCTTTTACCGTCTAATTGACTCTGTTATATGAATGATTGCATACTCCTTGTACATTGGGGTATGTGAGATTGTTCAATATTCGCTAAACTGGCAGGGTGGTAGAATTCCTTGGGACACTCCATTAAAGCTTTATACCTCTCATACTGTGTTAGAATGGTTGATGGATTTTGAAAGGAATGCCTTATAGGAGAAGACAGTGGGAGACTGTCCAACTTCACCCCAATCATAGAATTTACAGTGCAGAAGGAGGCCACTCGGCCCATTGAGCCTGTACCGGCTCCCGGAAAGAGCACCCCACCCGAGGTCAACACCTCCACTCTACCCCCATAACCCAGTAACCCCACCCAACACTAAGGGCAATTTTAGACACTAAGGGCAATTTATCATGGCCAATCCACCTAACCTGCACATCTTTGGACCGTGGGAGGAAACCGGAGCACCCGGAGGAAACCCACGCACACACGGGGAGGATGTGCAGACTCCGCACAGACAGTGACCCAAGCCGGAATCGAACCTGGGACCCTGGAGCTGTGAAGCAATTGTGCTATCCACAATGCTACCGTGCTGCCCCGATATCCCAAAGTATCGACACATCATTTAACGGCAGAATTGTTTCATCGTGATTCATAATGCGAGTTTGCATTATTTTCCTCGGAGGTGTGGTGTGACGTTGAGTCAGATCACATATTCCAAGCAACTATGTGTTCACAGCAGATGAGGGAGGCCATTTGGCCCATCGAACCTTATTCTTTCGTTCCCCCATCTTGGGATCCATCTGTTCATTAAATGATGCTGGGTTCCTCTCCCCAGTGTTTTATTGAAGTATGATCAGTTTTTCTGTTCTGTTATCATACCCATGCCCATAGTATCGCCCTGTTTAACATGACATTGTCCATATTGCCTGTGGTTGGAGGGGGAGGGGGGGGGGGCAGTTTATGCAAGTGGGCACCTGTTTAATTGGCATGGAAACAGGTTCTCTGTCCGATGAAGGACAGCGGATGTCCTGTCATGGTTGAAGGACCAACCAGCGGCCTTCTGCTTGAGCGGGGCAGCGGTTTGTAACGGCAGGTAATAAGAGAGAAGACTTTTATAACCGAGGCGCCCTCTTGGTAACTTTTTAAGAACTTTAATTAAACAATAGATTCAGCAGCCAGGCCACCCCTTGTGTAGGTTAGGGGTGATTAGGGTGGCGGATCAAGTGGGGAGGGGCAACCCACCCCTCTATAGCGAAACCTGTGGCTGCTCCAGCACCTAAGCAGGCAGGGTACATTGCAGTCCGCCTCTATTAATTGACCTTGCTTCAGCTCTTCAAGATCCTGAAAAGTTACGGTGTGTAGGGGGTAATCCTGCAAAATTGACGAGGTGCTGGCCAGTGGTACTATATTTAGCTCCCGCCTGACTCCAATCCCAACACGAGAGGGAACTAAAAGCCCAGAGCCCTGGATATAGGGGCTGTTTAGCTCACTGAGCTAAATCGCTGGCTTTGAAAGCAGACCAAGGCAGGCCAGCAGCACGGTTCGATTCCTGTAACAGCCTCCCCGAACAGGCGCCGGAATGTGGCGACTAGGGGCTTTTCACAGTAACTTCATTTGAAGCCTACTTGTGACAATAAGTGATTTTCATTCATATCTGATTTACACACTCGCGTGCAGCACAAGGTTATGTCTGACCTGGAGCTATTTGGCCTGGTCACCTCATAAACCCGGGTGCTGGTATGGCCAGGGTGTTACTTTATTCCTCATCATACCTGCCCAAGTTTAGTATTGCCCGCAAACTTCTAAATTATGCTCCGTGTACCCTACTGTGGGCACTTTAGCATCCAGAACATAACATAATCACAAATTGCCGTTGGGATTAAAATATAGATCAACCTAAAAGATAAGAGCTAACAGAGAGCCAGTCCCCTATCTCAACGTGAGGCAGTGGCGTAGTGGTATTGTCACTGGACCAGTAATCCAGAGACCCAGGTTATGCTCCGGGGACCTGGATTCGAATCCCACCATGGTAGCTGGTGAAATTTGAATTCAATCAAAATTTTAATTGACAAGTCTAATGATGGCCACAAAACTAATGTCCTTTCGAGAAGGAAATCTGCCGTCCTCACCCAGTCAGACCTACATGTGACTCCAGATCCATAGCAATAAATGCTGGCCCAGCTAGCGATGCCCATTACCCACAAACAAATGTTAAAAAAACAGCACAAGGGCTTCCTCGTATCCTTTTGGGAAGCTTCAAATTCATACTAACATTTTAGTTTGGAAAAAGACCGTGCACAGAGTGTTATTCACTCATTGTGTGGTGGGGGTGGGAGCAGGAGGGTAGTGAAGTAGATGCAATGTGAAAGTGCAGTGTGCACCTTCTGGTGTGTCACTGAACAGTAGTCATTATTGAGAAGTCAGCTCAGGTTGCCAACTCTGGCTGGATCTAATCCTGGAGTTTTCATCAATGACCTCCTCGCTCTCCAGCAGCCCTGTTCCTTGATTGGTTGTCCAACAGGCCCACCCTCACGGTGCAGTGCTCAATTGGAAAGCAAACATGCTCTTCCTTAACCCAATTGGATAATTCTTCATTGACTTCCAACACTCTTAAAGAAACAAATTTGTTTGAAGGAATCCCATAAAATCTCTCCAGTGCAGGTGGAGGCCATTCGGCCGATGGAGTCTGCACCGACCCTCAAAAAGATCATCGTACCTCGGTTCACTCCCCTGTCCTATCCCCATAACCGTACCTAAAATACACATCACTGGACACTGATGGGCAATTTTGCTTGGCCAATCCACCTAACTTGCACGTCTTTGGACTGTGGGAGGAAACCGGAGCACCCGGAGGAAACCCACACAGACACGGGGAGAACGTGCAAACTCCACACAGTCACCCGAGGCCGGAATTAAACTCCGGTCCCTGGCGCTGTGTGGCAGCAGTGCTAACCACTGTGCCACCATGAAGTAAGGTGGGGGAAGACATGTGCGGAGCATAAATACCAGCCTGGGCCAGTTGGGTAGAGAGGCTTGGTTCTGTATTGTTAGTCTGTGTACTCTATAAGGGGGAGGGCCAGAGGGGGGGAAAAAAATGTGAATGCACTGAGGACCTTGATCACTATTACTATCAAAATGTTTCCTGAAGATAGGGAACAAGGTTTAGGTAAGCTTGGGGGCTCCGAGCACAACCCCTCGGTTTAGATGTTGCCCAGCAGCAGATGTGAAGCCAGATAATCAGTACTTCTCTCTTTTTTCCCCCCTTGCTTCCTCTGGTCTTCCCACAGAGCAGACTGTCCAAGCTGTGGTCATACGCACCCAGCTAACATGGGCGGAGCCAGGTAGAGAGGGCTTTCTATGCAAGGGAGGGTGGTGCGGGAGGGGAGAGAATTGAAATCTGTTGGTATTTTTGGTCAGTGGTCAATGTGGAACTGTAAGGAGAAAAACAAAATTGAAGTGACGAGTCGTGAATTGACCAGTGGATAACAAAGGAACTGAGAAAAATACAGCATTTCTAAAAGAAAATCAGGATATTATGGAGAAGAAAATTGGCGTAAACTCAATAGTTTTATTATAATCGACCTTAGAATTCAACTGGCTGTAGAGAGATCAACTGAATGTCATATGCTATCATGTGTGCCGCATACATAGTGGCCTATCACTGTTAATATGCTGAGCACTCGCCCCAAGGGGATGGAAGGTTGTCTGAGATGAAGGAGGCAGCTAAATAATACTGTTTATTTGTTCAACATTCTTCCAATTGTAATGAAAATTGTCAAGAGAGATTATTATGAAGTGCAGGACACAAATGTGTAGCTCCGATTAAATAGGAGACCTGCCAGCCTGACGCTCTAGGGTATAATTATCCAGGAGGGGTTCTGCATGGATCCAGCAAAAAAAATTCATCCAAACTGTTAGTTTGTAATTACAGTGCCTGGTGATCGCAGAATGTGGTTTGAAGTCAGCAGACTGCTGGGGACTGGGTTTTTGTAATTAGGAAACGGCAGGAAACAGTGGATCTGTGATTAGTAATGGCTCTTGTGGCATTAATAGGGATGGGGAGTGGTGGGGGGGGGATATGAAATAAAGTAAGGCCTGCGACTGGAGAGCACGGAGTGCAGAGAGTCACACGTGAAAGAGGAAGTGACAAGGAGAGTTTTGTATTTCAGCCGGCTCCGCGTGACTGATCGGAGCTCTCTGGTCTTAATGGACCTCGAGGGCGCACTTCAGCCCCCCCCCCCCCCCTCCCAGATGGCCGAGCATCGAGCATTCCTCCTCCCGCAACAAAGTATATATCCAATCATATCTCATCAATCATAGCACGGTGCAAAGTAATGTATTCCCAAGTGCTGATGCTGTGAATTGGAATTAAAGACGAGGAGCTATTCGATTGTTTGGAGAATGTTGCGCGACCCATTAAGGAAGTGAATAATGTATCTTCCCTCCCCTACCCCCCCCTTCCCTGAACCATTGCTTATTAGTAAAGTGCTACCATTCTTCTAGCCTCGTCGGAATCAAGGCCATGATAAGAATCCTCGGCTATTTTCTGGCTGACAGATCCACCGAATATCAAGGCTGACCGTGTGATCCATGCCACTGTAAAACAAGTTTTAAGACTCCAAACCTTTTCAAGTAATGCCGTGAAGACCAGTGTTGCTGTCAGAATGTTTACAACTGCTTAGGTGCAACATTTCCACTCTTGAGTCTTAAGGGAGCGATGTTTGAAACTACAACCCTCCCTTTGGTCAGATCAGGCGATAATTTATTTTTATTTTGTTCTTTAATGGATCATTAAGTAAACTGCACTGGGAAGCCACTCCCTGCTAATTCCTCCTCCCACTGTTTTAACCCTCTGGTCTCTCATGGTGATAATTGATGCTGAGATGCAGTTCGCTCAGTGATAGCTGTGGTGGTGGGGGGCGGCGGGGGGGGGGGGGGGGGGGGGGGGTCTCTGCCAGCTTATCCAAGTGATGATTTCTCACGTGCAAAGACCAACCATGCCCCTCATTGGTACCCACATCTACTCTCTTTACTTTAGTCTTGGACACAGGTCTGAGGAGGAGGGATGTGAGCTGATACTCCTTTCTCTCGCAAAGTTGCTGAGGCCGTTTGAACATTTGCCCTCTTCCCCTTTGCACCCTGCCCCCACATTCACCAGCAGCCTCAATCGGAGGACTGACCAGGCCCTAAAACTATGCTCTTCTCATTCCGTGTTGCTCGGTATCGCAATGGCGGGATGGTGGCACAATGGTTAGCACTGTTGCTTCACTGCTCCAGGATCCCAGGTTTGATTCCTGGCTTGGGTCACTGGCTGTGCGGAGTCTGCACATTCTTCCCGTGTCTGCGTGGGTTTCATCCGGGTGCACCGGTTTCCTCCCACGAGTCCCGAAAGATGCGCAGGTTAGGTCATATTGGACATTCTGAATTCTCCCTCTGTGTACCCGAACAAGTGCCGGAATGTGGCGACTAGGAACAGTAACTTCATTGCAGTGTTAATGTAAACCTACTTGTGACAATAAAGATATATTCGATCTGCTGTTGCAAAGGGATTGCAGGGAGTTTTGTGTCAGATTTGTTTTCACTTCCTCTTTGGGATGTCACTGGTGACATCGGTAGATGTTTGTGAAACCCGAATGTTCCAACTAATAGTGCATCAGATATTAAAACAAAAATCATTTTGTTGGACTGCCATACAATGGGAGCATGTCCGATACCTTGAGCTTAACCTCTCATGCAATACTGTTGCAAAACTATCTTTAATCGCCGCTGTTTGTTTCCCCAGCCATCCCCCACAAGAAAACAGCTCCACCTTCCAGCTCTCTAAATGCTGCACTCCCTCAATGTTCCCTCCATGTATGTCGTTGCCTTTATTTTGTCTACCTTTCCCTCTCGAGTATTGGTGCTGTTGGTCTCTCTCCCTTCACCAACCCCCCTCATTCTTGCTTTTCATTTTTGCTGCCTCCCTCACTTGGGTTTTTCCTCCTCTCCTACCACTGCTTAATGCACAACTCGCTCTTCCTCTCCTACCACTGCTTAATGCACAACTCGCTCTTCCTCTCCTACCACTGCTTAATGCACAACTCGCTCTTCCTCTCCTACCACTGCTTAATGCACAACTCGCTCTTCCTCTCCTACCACTGCTTAATGCACAACTCGCTCTTCCTCTCCTACCACTGCTTAATGCACAACTCGCTCTTCCTCTCCTACCACTGCTTAATGCACAACTCGCTCTTCCTCTCCTACCACTGCTTAATGCACAACTCGCTCTTCCTCTCCTACCACTGCTTAATGCACAACTCGCTCTTCCTCTCCTACCACTGCTTAATGTACAACTCGCTCTTCCTCTCCTACCACTGCTTAATGCACAACTCGCTCTTCCTCTCCTACCACTGCTTAATGCACAACTCGCTCTTCCTCTCCTACCACTGCTTAATGCACAACTCGCTCTTCCTCTCCTACCACTGCTTAATGCACAACTTGCTCTTTCCTCCCTTGTGTCTTGATCACCAGGACGTTTGAAGATTAAGAGGTGACCCAATGGGAGTTTTCAAGGAGAGACTTTGATTCAGTCAATAGAAAAATTAAAATGATTCCCATCATTAGCTAGACTAGTGTTATGATCCCTATCGAGACTGATGACTTTTAAGAAGAGACACAAATTAAATTTCGCAGTGACCCATGCAAAGAATCGCACAAAATATTTCATGTTTTAAGACATTTACTGTGACAAACCAACTGAAATCAAAATTGACTGAACATCAGGTAGTAGGCAACGAATACACTACACAACAAAAAAAGGTTCTCCTCCCTCCATTCTTAGCAGTACTGAAAACCCCAGCCTGCATTTGTACATTATACCACACTCTCCATAGGCATTTGAGTTAAAAGTACGAGTCCTTCTAGCATTAATAGGGCCTCTTTTCCAGGCTTCAACAGAATGAATTTTCCTTTTCAACAAAATTCCCCTTCACTAAACCCGTTAAACTTAATGGTGATAGTGTGGTCTTTCACTCTTCACCATCCTTGTTTCCTTTAAATGTGTGTTCCATCCTCACCAGCCCTCTGCTTGGTGTTTGCCCTAAAAGCAGTCCTTTTGTGTGGGGCATCAGGGTAGCATGGTGGTTAGCATAAATGCTTCACAGCTCCAGGGTCCCAGGTTCGATTCCCGGCTGGGTCACTGTCTGTGTGGAGTCTGCACGTCCTCCCCCTGTGTGCGTGGGTTTCCTCCGGGTGCTCCGGTTTCCTCCCACAGTCCAAAGATGTGCGGGTTAGGTGGATTGGCTATGCTAAATTGCCCGTAGTGTCCTAATAAAAAAGTAAGGTTAAGGGGGGGGGGTTGTTGGGTTACGGGTATAGGGTGGATACGTGGGTTTGAGTAGGGTGATCATGGCTCGGCACAACATTGAGGGCTGAAGGGCCTGTTCTGTGCTGTACTGTTCTATGTTCTATTTTCCTCAGCCTGGCATAGGAGCAACCTATCTATTGTGGGTCTTCTTCCCTAGCTCTCGGGTCTGACTGCCCCTCAGAGTCTGGACAGCAGAAACAGTTGCTTCTTCTTGTACCCAGGTGTCAAAGCTTGCACCTGACTTTCAATAGATTGTAACCTGGGCCTCTGCCCCCATGGCAACCAGGTCATATGGAATTGTCGCCAAGCAGAGTTCAGTACATCTTCACAAAATTTGCACAAGTGCTTGATAAGGAAGCAGAGATTTGGGCTGCTGTTCTGCAATGTCGAGGGCATTTTATGCCATGACAATGTGACATGGCTTTGAGTCACCTGTGTGTAAATAACCGGACTCCACTTGCTGCCATTACTTTGCAGTGCAGTGAACCAGTTTACAGAGAGCTCACGGTAACCTGGCTGGCAACAGGGTGTTGCAATCCAGGGTTAGCATTTCAGTTTATTTGCAATAGGTCATTAAGTTGTGTTTTACACACAATGACCTGGGGCTGGAATTAAATTCTCCTTTTTTTAAAAAAAACCCAAGACATCTCGTCAGCCTGCACCTTGAAAACCTTGGTTTGTGATGGTGCAAATTGAAGGAAAACTCCAGACACATTCTATTGACGCTCCAACAGAGTTGTGCCATGCCCGTCTAAGTGCCTCTCTGCTTGCATTTCAGCTTTTGCATGTCACCGTCCGTAATGTATTGGGCCACAAGGTGAGCAAAGGGCATTGGCTCCTCTGGACCTCTTCTCCCAGAGACAGACGTTTCTCATCCATTGACAACACTTTTCTGTCAAGGGTTCATGAGAAAGCGTAATTAGTGTCATGTTTGATGCGAGTGTTTCTTCAGGGAGAGGACGCGGAGGGTCAGATGTTGGAATTGATACGCTTGTAAACCTGCTCAATGGGCTGGCCGCTGCAGCTTGACAAAATGCCAGCGTTATCTATCTTTTTTTTTAAATTTAGAGTGCCCAATTCATTTTTCCAATTAAGGGGCAATTTAGCATGGCCAATCCACCTACCCTACACATCTTTGGGTTGTGGGGGCGAAACCCACGCAGACACGGGGAGAATGTGCAAACTCCACACGGACAGTGAGCTAGAGCCGTGATCGAACCTGGGACCTCGGAGCCGTGATCGAACCTGGGACCTCGGCGCCGTGAGGCAACAGGGCTAACCCACTGCGCCACCGTGCTGCCCCAGCGTTATCTATCTTAAATGCAATCCAGAAATTATAGATTGAGAGTCCAGAACAGATGATTATCTGGGAATGGGTCTGTGTGTGTATATACATGTAAATTTGTATGTGTGCGTACGTAAGTGTGTGTATGCATACATTCATGGTGTGTGTGTGCATGAATATATGATGACTGTGAGCAAATGTGTATTTACATATGCAGTCTTGTATGTGTGTTTTACCACTTTATTTTAAAGCTTAGCCTTTGACCTCATAAGGTGACGCATCCAAAGGTGTCTTGGAAATTACAGCTTTGGTTAAAAAAAAAAACATGGAGCCGTACAATGCTATAAGTACGGCGCACGACTCCGTATTAAGCATTTTCTGTCCTATGTTTCATTAATTTGGTCATGCTTTGTGGGAGGAGGGATTCAGCACTTTTTTTCCCCCATCTAAATCTTTGTTCTCTCCTTTTTTTCCACCACCCCTCCCTCACCCATAAACCTCTCTAGGCATGAGCCATGAGCCAAAGTCACCTTCACTAGGAATGATCTCGACTGCGGCACGGACGACAGCCACCGTAAGCCCCCTCAACCCATCCTCCCTCAATGGCTCCATAGTGCCCAATGGCAGCCCGGCAGCTAACAGCACTTTGTCGGTCCCGTCGGCGCACTCTGCCAGCTTTGCAGCCGCACTCCGCAAACTCGCCAAACAAGCTGAAGAGCCCAGAGGTGAGTGAGAGAAACAAAACAAACTAGCCATTCGGCTGTACATTGGAGACAAATGCTTTGTCACTGTGATGTACCATATGACACTAAGCTGCTTATCAACACTGGGTTTTTTTTTTGTCGACTGCACCGTGAGTTGCACAAATCCTTGCACCAATTAGGCATGTGGCAGGATTGGGTAGTGGGTAAATTCAGTCTGGAGGGAGGGTAGAAGGGGCTGGTTTAGCACAGAGCTAAATCGCTGGCTTTTAAAGCAGACCAGGGCAGGCCAGCAGGACGGTTCAATTCCCGTACCAGCCTCCCCGAACAGGCGCCGGAATGTGGTGACTAGGGGCTTTTCACGGTAACTTCGTTTGAAGCCTACTTGTGACAATAAGCGATTTTCATTTGATTCTTTATACTGTTCAGGAGAATACCAGGTTAAGTGCCTGATCTGTGCTGCTTGCCTGATCTCGGTAGTCAGAAGGTTTCCACTGCCGCTCTCGATCCCTTGGTCTCCCACGGGTGAAAAAGATGTATGGAGAAAATGGTGAGGACAGGATCGAGCTCAACAGTTGAACTCTCCGTGGCCCCATGGCTCACTGACCTTCCAGCAGAGAGTGGCGAGCCGACAGTACAAACTCGGGACATTCGAGTCCAGATAAGGAAATAACTCCTTTTGTCCTCCCCCGAGTCCCTGATGGGAAATAGAGGCCTGCTGAGCTTCGCTGGACCCCACTCACACCGTTTTGCTGTTATCAGACTGGAATCTGGCAGTTTTCAGAGGTTAGGAAATCCTACATAAATGGGGAAATTATATTTAATTTGTGCTGTAACTTCTGCAATTGTATAGGGTGTTAGTGAGGCCACACCTGGAGTATTGTTTTCAGTTTTGGTCTCCTTACCTGAGAAAGGACGTACTGGCACTGGAGGGTGTGCAGAGGAGATTCACGAGGTTAATCCCAGAGTTGAAGGGATTGGATTATGAAGAGAGGTTGAGTAGACTGGGACTGTACTCGTTGGAATTTAGAAGGATGAGGGGGGATCTTATAGAAACATTTAAAATTATGAAGGGACTAGATAGGATAGATGTGGGCAGGTTGTTTCCACTGGTGGGTGAAAGCAGAGCTAGGGGGCATAGCCTCAAAATAAGGGGAAGTAGATTTAGGACTGAGTTTAGGAGGAACTTCTTCACCCAAAGGGTTGTGAATCTATGGAATTCCTTGTCCAGTGAAGCATTAGAGGCTCCTTCATTAAATGTTTTTAAGATAAAGATAGATAGTGTTTTGAAGAATAATGGGATTAAGGGTTATGGTGTTCGGGCAGGAAAGTGGAGCTGAGTCCACAAAAGATCAGCCATGATCTCATTGAATGGCGGAGCAGGCTCGAGGGGCCAGATGGCCTACTCCTGCTCCTAGTTCTTATGTTCTCTGCACAGGAGGTAGGGGAGACCTTTCCAGTCAGTGGAGAGCATCACGATGTGCCCTTCAACCCCTATCCTTATCCGAGAACTGAATGTTCTTTTCATTTGTTAAAATCTGCAGGTATTAAAATCTATCCTACTGGAAAACCTATTCTACATTTTCCCAAAGAGATTATTGAACAGGGTAGCACTGCTGGAGTGTCCAGGAATTTGGCCGACCATGCGAGAGGCAGCGAGATGCCATGTTTTGTGGACTGTTGGATGCCCATGTCCCTTTCCAGTCCAAAATCTTCCTGTGATCCTACATTAGCATTGAGCCCGGTAGACTGCAATTCACTTGGATAAGCCATGTATTGTGTCATTCAGGAGTTTGTGAGTGGTTTGCCAGGGAGGGTCAGTCAACCTGGCTACCTGGGAACCAACTCCTCTGCTTAGCTGCTGGGTTGCCCAAGCCAAACCCTGGGTGGAGTGTGCATCCTCTGGCATTGCCTGCAGGACAATGCAATAATAATAATCTTTATTAGTGTCACAAGTAGGCTGACATTAACACTGCAATGAAGTTACTGTGAAAATCCCCTAGTCGCCACGCTCCGGCGCCTGCTCGGATACACAGAGGGAGAATTCAGAATATTCTATTCACTGAACAAGCACGTCTTTTGGGATTTGTGGGAGGAAACCGTAGTCCCCGGAGGAAACCCACGTAGACACGGGGAGAAAGTGCAGACTCCGTACAGACAGTGACCCAATCCGGAATGGAACCTAGGAATCTGGCTCTGTGAAGCAACCGTGCTAACCACTGTACTACCGTGCTGCCCACAAGAGTACGGAAGAGAATGAGTCAAAGGCAAAGGTTAAAGAGGGTAAAACAGTCTATGCGGGGGGGGGGGCTCATGTTTATGATTACCTCCTGCACCTGCCCCTAATCCCCGTGAAGGAAGAGCGGTTTAACCCTGGGCGTCAAAGTATTAGTGCTAAGCTGAAGGAGTTATCCCACCGGGAGAGGAATCCCGTGGTCAAGTTGCTGAAAGCTGCAGATTGAATAAGTGGAGTGTAGTAAGTGAGGGACTCCAGTCCCCTGAGTTTGTCCTGCCTGCTGGCCTCACCTGCTTTGCTGAGTGAAGGGTCAGGTGTTTCGGCTCCGGGTTGGGAGAGTCACCAGCAAGTATTGGCTTTATCCAGCGCTTCCTGGCTCTGCCTTTCCTTTCCCTCACTCACTATAACCCAACCCCGTTTACACAATCTGCAAGTTTCAGCAATTTGGGGCAGAGTTTTACAGCCTCGTCCGCTGGCGGGATTTTCTGGTCCTCCCGAAGTGACCGGACATTTGAATGGCTGGCTGCTTTTTCCAAACCCGGCCCCCACTGCGGCATAGCTGTAAAATTCTGCCCTTGATATTGGGATTCCTTTTCCAGTCAGTGGTATTACCCTTTCAGCCTAGCACCAAGGATTTGACATCTAGAGTTCCACAGCTCTACTGGGGAAGGTGGAGTAGGATGTCGTTGCATGGAGAGTTTAAATCCAGCTGAGTGTGGTCCACTGTATTGAAGAAGGTTTCCAACTAACGTCAAAGCTTTAACATATGCAGCTCTTCAAGCATTGGCCTTGGCTCATTTGGTCGCACTCTCGCCTCTGACTCTCATGGGTTTGATGACATAACCTAGGCCGGCATATTCCAATGCAGTACTGGGGGAATGCTGCACTTTTACATTGGACACATTACACATTACACATCTTTGGACTGTGGGAGGAAACCGGAGCACCCGGAGGAAACCCACGCACACACTGGGAGGATGTGCAGACTCCGCACAGACAGTGACCCAAGCCGGAATCGAACCTGGGACCCTGGAGCTATGAAGCGATTGTGCTATCCGCAATGCTATCGTGCTGCCTTGGTGGTGTTAACATTTGCATCTGACCTTCAACTGAGGCCCAGTTACCAGATCCTGGCCAAACATTTATGCCTCAACCAATGTAGCTTTAGTAAAAAAAACCTGGTCCTTTATTTCATTATGGGACCTTTTCATAGATTATCATAGAATTTACCGTGCAGAAGGAGGCCATTTGGCCCATCGAGTCTGCACCGGCTCCTGGAAAGAGCACCCTATCCGAGGTCAACACCTCCACCCTATCCCCATAACCCCGTAACCCCACCCAACACTAAGGGCAATTTTGGACACTAAGGGCAATTTAGCATGGCCAATCCACCTAACCTGCACATCTTTGGACTGTGGGAGGAAACCGGAGCACCCGGAGGAAACCCACGCAATTGAACCTGGGACCATGGAGCTGTGAAGCAATTGTGCTATCCACAATGCTACCGTGCTGCCCCCACAATGCTACCGTGCTGCCCCCACAATGCTACCGTGCTGCCCATTTTGTTTTGTGCAAATTTTATGGAAATCAACTGCCGTTTCCTTGCATTACAAAAATTCATCAGCAGCAACAAAAGCTCGTATAGTGCCTTTACCACAATAAAACATCACAAAGATTTCACAGGCATATTATAAAGCAAAACACCGGCCCACACGGATAGCTGGCGGGCTGAGTTAAAGCTTGGTCAAAAAGGATATCCTTGAAAGGATAAAAGCAAGCAAGGCAGAGAGGCGGGAGGTGTTGCAGAGCTTGGGCCCAGGCAAAGGCAGGTACGGACACCAAAGGGGGACAGAGTAAAACTGGGGGTGCTCAAGTGATCGGAATAAAAGGAGCTTTGTTGGCTGGGTGATGTCCCAAGTTGGTGACCAGTGCTATATCAATGCAAAGCTGCCTCGCCCTTTTTCATCACTGCAGGTGATTCGATTGACTGGCCTGTGTTGTTGAATAGTTTTGAGTAAGAGATTCAGAAGGACTATGTTTAAATCCTTGCCTTGGACACCTGGATCTCAAAACCTCGGAGGCGTCTTGAGAGGGTGACTCTGTGTCGGTGTGTAATAATAACCTTTCTGTGCAGAATACATCATGCGCATCATACTTTGTTTCTCCAAGCACGGAGCTAATGGAAAAACCTCTGCTGCTTGGCGCTGGTGGCTATGCATTCGCCTCATTTGCAACAGACATATGTAAATTCTGTTACCGAAACATCTTCCAAAACGCGTCTATCTGCAGGGCACAGTTTGAAATTCAATTCATCCTAAGTAATCCAAATGCCACATCATTTGTCGTACCCGAAGAGCTTGTTTGAATAAAAACCTGCCCCTCTCAATATAGTTTACATTCTGATATGCTCCATTGATATTTCATCTGTCCCTAGGCTTTATAATGTGTTGTTGTAGCGCTACGATGGTGCTACTCAATATTTAATCTCCGTCAGTTGCCTCTGCATGTTTTAACTGAACAAGTCGGCTGTGAATTAGAGGCAGGAAATCGGGTTGTCGCCTGGGAGATGTGAGAATCATTCCTTCTTTCCTTTATTTTGAATTTTTCTTTACTCCGGTTTGTCTTCCCCCTTCCTGCTCCCCCCGCATTCTCTGTTCCCCTCCCCCACTCCCTTAAAAAGGTTGACTGCTTGCTGAGCAGGTCCATGCTCACCCGTGACCATAAACAGGCTGAGGTGCTCTGGGCGGCAGAAGGGGTGTCACAACAGAACCAAGCCCAGTCGTCGCCCCACTTTCAGTAAGAGGTAGCGATGGACATCAAGGCCGGTGGCTAACCTTTGTCCTCTTCCTGGCCAGGGAACTATGTGGTCGGCTAGAAGATTCGCGTTGGAATCCCGTTAACTCGCCCAGGCCTGCAGTTGTACATTCTATCTTCCTATTAACTCTCAGCACCACAACATCTACTCTTGAAGTCAATGGGAGAGCAGGGAGAAAATTTATTTTCAAAAGTCTTGTTTCCTATTAAGTGTGTGTGTGCCAAGACCAAACTGGTCAAATAGAAGAGCTGTTTTACAAAAACTATATCTTGAATCGGCTATGAAAAGAACCATTTATAAAGCAGAGTAGTGACGACTGCCATTATTTAAGCTCCCAATCAGAGGATTTCAAACTGCTGACCAAAGCATGAGGGAGATTGTAGTGGCAATTATTCTTTTACACCGTGACTGTATCAAACCCTTTCTCCAAATGTTTGGTTTGTTACCTTACGCAATGATTGGGAACTTATCAAGTGGTCATCCCAATTGTCCCCGCTCCTGAAGTAGACTGTAGCCACTACAGCGTTCTCAAGGGCACTTAGGGATGGGCAAGAAATTCTGGCCTAGATAGCGTTTCCCATATCCTGTGAATGAATTAAAAAAGCCCACTTGCTCTGCATATGAACCTAAGCAGCTCGTATTGGCTGGGTAGGAAACACATTCGAGCCGATCCTCATCCATGTGTTTTCCAGCAAGGAGCCAGAGGGTAGGAGAAGCCTTTCTGCCTAACCCAGTGGATACTGCGGACAGTATCTGCCGTTATCCCGAGATGAACTAACTCAGCATGGACCAAGGATGGAATATGGGATCTTTCCAGTCTCTGTGGCTCAGTCCCAAACTGGACAGTGTATTTAGCAGAGCTTTATCCATGTCTTGTGGCCAGATGAAGAGTTATGCAAATATAGTCCTTCTTTTGATCTCCATATGGCACTAAATATTTAAGCTCTGCTAAAGCTGTGTAGTAGTTCCTCAGTTCATTTGAATTGCAGATTGCGCTGTTACGTGCCTCGGAATTGCACAAAGACATCAGGTAGCTGTTGCATGTATTTTGCATATTTTCAAGGCCCATCTGTTGAGAAGGTGTGCAGTAACAGTTGCCAATGTTTGCTGCTGTGACAAAGCACGCAGGCCGCCTTCAATGCGTGGTCACCCAGAGCAAATGAGCGCTGGATCTGTCCGGCTCTGAATAATTTGCTGCTTGTTGTGCAAGGCTGTCTGTCCCCTGCAGCTTTCTAGAAACTACAGCACATGCCAGTGAACTTTATAAAAGAAGAAAATCTTTGTGTTTTTTTTAAAGTGGATAAAATAGCCCCAATTGCAAGAGGGAAAGGCTTCTGGGACTTTGCAGCCGATTGCTCGCTGCCCATGATGGAAAAATCATTGACTTCCACATCAACACATTTCCGAGAGCAAATATCACTACCCCTCCCCCGATGCTCTGCCCCCAACCGGCCGAGTTCCTGGCGCCTTGGACAGGTGTGGTCTTACCCACATTGGGAACTTGGCGTGGCGGCTGCGGTCTCTGTCCAGCGCCGCACAGTCGGGGGAGGACCGATCCATAGGTAGTGGGGACATTGGGCGATATTCACCCTCCACACGCCAGGTGGGAGAATCAACAGGGTGCCGCACGAGTCGCGCCACACTGCCCCGACACCCGCACGTGATTCTCTCAACCCCCCCCCCTCTCTGAAACCAGCGCCACGAGAATCCCGCCGGGCCGCTTAGAGAATCACCGCAAACGGCGAGCAGATATTCTCTGGGCCGAGTGGCCGGCGAAAAAAGTGACAGTCCTGCCCGCGCCGTCCACACCTGGTCGCTGCCGGCGGAACTCTGTGGGAATGCTTGGTGGGGGGGGGGCTCCGATGGGGTCTGGCCCGCGATCGGGGCCCACCGATTGGCGGGTTGGGCTCTTTCCCCCCACCCCCTCCCAGAACCCCGGCGCCATGTTGGTGAGGGGCCGGCGCGCGTAAGAAGTTCCGCGCGCATACGCAGGATGGCACGGCCCAACTGCGCATGCGCAAGAATGAGCTGCCCCAACTGCGCATGCGCGGGTTAGCGTGGCGCACATTTGGCGCCGCGTAAGGAGGCTGGAGCGGCGTGAATCACTCCATTCACGAAGGCGCAAACACTTGGCCTCAATTTCGGAGAATCCCGCCCATTATCCGGGGCTGGGGGTACTGTTGTGGGGCAGTCAGGGGTGCGCGAGCCGGCTGAAGGGGGGGGGACTATTCCCGCGGGCCGGGTCTGTGAGCGGCATCTGCCATTAAGCACAGCGCGGCCGCTGCAGGCCGCCGCCGTACACATGCGTGGACATGGACCTGCCAATTCTCCGGGCCGTTACGGCAGCTAGAACCAGGAGCTCTACGCTGCCTTCCTGGCTTAACCGTTCCCATGTCACCGTGGGGACATAGTCTCCAAATCGGAGAATCCAGCCCCGGTTCTCATTTTTCATCCCTGCCCCCAACCTGCAGATATATTGGCCTGGATTCTCCGCTGTTGGGATTCTCTGTTCCGCTGGCAGTGCCCCCATGCCCGGGTGATTTCCCAATGGCATGGGGCCTCACAGTGGGAAATTCCATTGGCCGGCTGGAGAATCCCGCTGCCGGCAAGAAAACTGCTGCGGCGGGACGGAGAATCCCGCCCATTTTCTCTCTTCTATTTTTTTCACTTTTTTCCCGTAATATTTTGAACCTTAGTCACCCCTAACCATTTGAATTCCATGGAATGCATCCCTGCATTGTTGGTTTTTAAAAAAAATTAGAGTACCCAATTCATTTTTTCGTCCAATTAAGGGGCAATTTAGCGTGACCAATCCACCTAACCTGCACATCTTTGGTTGTGGGGGCGAAACCCACGCAAACACGGGGAGAATGTGCAAACTCCACACGGACAGTGACCCAGAGCCGGGATCGAACCTGGGACCTCGGCGCCATGAGGCAGCAGGGCTAACCCACTGAGCCACCGTGCTGCCCTCATCCCTGCATTGTTAAATCTTGCCTAATTATTTAACCTTTTGAGTCCAGGCACCATTTCCTGTGATCTATGTTGCACTCCCTCCGAGGAGTGGTGCGCAGTCCCATCGGTTTCCCAATGGCCAGGTTAGATGAAACTTGCACCCATGTTTCTACAGAGATTTTAATTGATTTTATTGCCACAGTCTGAAATGCAACAGTACTGTACTACAGTCAGTGCCGCATAGTGCTGACAGCATACTTGTTTAAAAACCAATGGCATTGATTGACAGATTTCCACAAACGACCATCAAACCCCAAAATCAAGGGAATGATGTGAGGATTTAATTTGCATACGCAGATCCTTATGGGTGACAGATGAGTTTCCATGAGTATTTAAGTCTGTCCTGCCCATAAAATCCTCACCTAGGTTCCTTACACAGCACCTTCCAAACCTACAACCGCTACCATCTCGGAGGACAAAGGCATCAGATACATGGTTACACCAGCACCTGGAAGATTCCCTCCAAGCCTCTCGCCATCTCTGCCTTACTCTGAGAATATGCACTCTGGTCCTGGTCCCACAAGGGGAATCAACCTCCCAGCATCTACCCTTGTGAAGCCTCCTAAAAATCCTATATGTCTCAATAAGGTCACCTCTCATTCTTCTAAACTCCCAACGAGTACAGGCCCAACCTACTCAGAAGAAAATCCTGTCATACCCGGATTAACCTCATTAACCCTCTCTGCCTTGCCCCCAAAGGCAGTATGTCTTTCCTTACATAAGGTAGCCAAAACTGTTCACCATATTCCAGGTCTAACTAGTGTCTTGTATAATTTTAGCAGGACTTCCTATATTTATAGTCCCTTGAAATAAAGGTCAAATGGGTGGGACCCAGTCTCGCACAGTTAAATGAGTTTAAAAACTCACTTAACCGTGCTGCCGCAGGATCGAACGGCCATCCGGCATCTATCGGCCTTGCCGAGAAGATGCCAGCCGGGCACAAACAAGGACCAGGCGAAATGTCACTTGGGTGTCTCACAGAAGATTGGAGGCCCCTGAGTGGTCGGCCTCTGGGCAATGCCTGGGTGCCAGCCTGTCAGTGCCAGGATGCCCGGTTGGCAGTGCCAGACTGGCTATCTGCCTGTGCCATGGATTGCGCCCGGGGTTGCCCTGTTGGTATCCAGTGGGGTGTATAGAGGCTCGCGGACGCCCCTCAACAATTAAATTGAGAGCTTGGGGGGGGGGGGTCGAGAGATTGCAGCCCTATTTAAAAATTTCCTCAGTGCAGGATATGCGGCTAAGTGCAGCCTCGGTGGGTAATTCCCCGCCAGAGGCTGAAAAGAAACAAGTGCTATCATTGGGCAGCGCAGTGGGTTAGCCCTGCTGCCTCACGGCGCCGGGGTCCCAGGACCGATACCGTGTGTCGTGTGGAGTTTGCACATTCTCCCCGTGTTTGCGTGGGTTTTGCCCCCACATCCCAAAAATGTGCAGGGTAGGTGGATTGGTCATGCTAAATTGCCCCTCCTTAATTGGAAAAAATGAATTGGGTAATTCATATTTTTTAAAAAAGAAACAGTGCCATCAGATAGCAGGGTTGTTTCAGTTTCCATTCCCAGGCAGAGCGGACTCTCTTTTTTAGTTGAATCCCGCCCCTTATCTCTGTTAGCTCCTTTCCGAGATAACTGTGCTTCTCCAATTCCAGTCTCCCGAGCGATTCCAATTTGAATTGCTGCACCGTTGGTGGTTGTGTCTTCATGCTTGGCTCTTGAGGCTCCGGAACAGCCTCCCTAAACGTCTCTGTCTCTCAACTCCTCACTCTCCCAAGATGTTCCTTAAAATGACTTTTGACCTGTCCTCAAGTGATTTCAAGTTTGTTTGATAATTTTGCCCCGTAGTGCTTGCATGTTTTGTAATGTTGAATATGCTGTATAAATGCAAGCCGTAACACGGGCAGGAAGTTAGAAGCCCGATGGATTGAGGAGCAAGTGATGTAAGTATTCTTTATAGGACAGGGAATGGATGCACACAATTGGCCTGCCACTGCCAACTGGGCACCTTGGTACTGACAGGCTAGCACCCAGTTGGCACTGCCCAGAGGCCGACAACTCAGGGGTCTCCAATCCTCAGTGAGTCGCCCAAGTGACGTTTCGCCTGGTCCATTCAATCTGACCATTTTGGCTCCTAACAGCAAACTTTATTACAAAACCTTTAACTGTATTCTACCCCTCGTTTCTAACTTCCTTTTAATGGAGCTTGATATTCCCAGAACCTCACAACTTTGGAATTCTGGCCCCCTCCTCCAAACATCTTTGGCTTTGAAAATCCAAGCTGTCCCTCTTCTAAACATCAGTACTAGATGTATCTGGTTTAATAATAATCTTTGTTAGTGTCATAAGTAAGCTAACATTAACACTGCAATGAAGTTACTGTGAGAATCCCCTAGTCGCCACATTCCGGCGCCTGTTCGGGTACACGGAAGGAGAATTCAGAATGTCCAATTCACCTAACAAGCGCGTCTTTCGGGACTTATGGGAGGAAACCCACGCAGACACGGGGACAACGTGCAGTCTCCACACCGACAGTGACCCAAGCCGGGAATCGAACCTGGGACCCTGGTGCTGTGATGATTTTCTCAGCTACTCATTCTAACCTTGATGATGCTCTGCACTGTGGCACTCAATCCTCCACCACGATTTTCCAATCGAAAATAAACAACCAACGGCTTGCATTGATTTAGCATCTTTTAAAGAGAAATAATGCCCCAAGACACAGCATTCTGGAAATCCCTCCCTAACGGCATTGGGGATGTACCTACACCACAGAGACTGCAGCGGTTCAACAAGGTGACTCACCACCAACTTCTCAAGGGCAATTAGGGATGGGCAATGAATGCTGGTCTAACCAGCGATTCGCGCCTCGCAGGAAAGAATAGATTTGTAAAACTCACAGTTGGACAAATAATGACACTGAACCTAAGGCTAGGAGTAGGGGCGATGAAAAGCTTGGTGAAAGAGGTTGGTATTTCGGGAGGGCATTAAAGGAGCAGAGGGCAGCAGAGAGAATTAGAGAGCCAAGCCCAAGAAGGCACGCTGCCAATGGTGGGGTGAATGGAGATCCAGGGATTCATGAGGCCAGAGTTGGAAGAACAGTCCTGAGGGTTACAGGGCTGGGACAAGCTAATACTTTCAGAACACATTACATGCAAAATAAAAACCTTAATACTTGGGAAAGACCTTGATTAAATAACCAGGAGGCTTTACCAGGCATATTGGCTGCTGCTGTCCATATAAGACAGAAGATAACGAATAAACAGCCTACTTTGGATGCTGTCATCAAGCAGCAAATAACTGAAATAAGTCATTGGTTGATTAAGTGTCACTGCCTCTTCATGCTTGCTAATCCAACATAGCTGGTCGTGTGCAATGTGCAGGATGAACACCAAAGCTGCAAGTTGAGGCTCTGCATCTGTCACTTTTAATCTACATTTGTTCAATTAACTGCCTTATTTCTGTAAGAAGGAGGTTAATTAAGCAATTCATGTCCTTTCCAGAAGCACGCACTGAGAATTAAACTTCTAAACTAAGACCTTTTGAATCATTTAAATTCTGCTCTCATTTAACTGTATTGATTGTTAGACTATCACAGACTCGAATAATACCTTTTTTTAAATCTGGGGGGGGGATTAGTCTGCTAATTGTTGTTGACCTTGGATTGACAAGATAAATTTCCTGGCTTTTGAACTGATATCAACTAGTTCCTTTTAACATTTAGAATTTTTTTTTTGTATAAAGCTTTCTCAAGCGTTCCCTCGCATTCAATTTAGAGAATCCATCCTTTCACATTGTGCTTTTTAAAAGCTTTACGTCCCAGGGGAACTCAATCCATTTTCCAGGTAGTCACAGATCAGAGGGTTTGATACCTGGCCCTCTCATTAATTACCAACATGTGGACAACCCTGTTACATGACTCCCTTTATCTCCTGGCTAACTGTGCATGGTTTTATTCCCCCCCCCCCCCCCCCCCCCCCCCCCCCCGGTACTCCTATATGTGTTAGCTGAGACAAAGCAGATATTCATTTCACAAAAGAACCAAGCAGTTCGCACTTCATGAAGGATTCAGATTGGCCTTTGATATTCGTGCAGAGAAAACGTTTCACAATACTGGAGACTGGAAGTGGCAGAGAAAGGGTGTAGAAAAAGAACCTCCATGTCCCACAATTCATTATCCAGGAGCACTTAACGGTGTTGCCCCTTTGATTTAAATGGCGGCCTGGAGAGGCCTTTGTGGAGAGGCTGTTGATCGAACCCGGGACCTCGGCGCCCTGAGGCAGCAGTGCTAACCACTGCGCCAGCGTGCCGCCTTTTGTGAGGGCCACGAAGAATCCAGCATGAGTTTGTAGAATCAAAAAGAAGTAGCTTTATTTACAATTATATCTAGACAACAGCAGCAGTGCTCCACCAATGCCCTCTCCTCTCTCTAGCTGGTTCCACACTGGCCAGCTCTATTTACGCTGGTGAATCTGCTAATGATTTCTCCAGCCCCCCGTCATTGGGGAAGCTCATAGTCACTAAGGATTGTGGGATTGCCATTAGTCCCCAGCCAGTAGTAATCAGGCAGGTTACCACACCGCCCTAACTGCCTTTAATTGCCAAATATTTTTGTTCTTTCTTGGGATCTTGCCCACCTCTAATTGCCCATGAACTGAGTAGATTGCTGGGCCATTATAGAGGGCAATTAAATGTCAACCACATTGCTGTGGGCCTGGAGTCACATGTAGACCAGACTGCGTAAGGACAGCAGATTTTCTTCCCAAAGGGAAGATTATTGAACCAGATGGGCTTTTACAACAATCAATGATGGTTGTCATGGTCACCATTACAGAAACTTTATATTCCAGATTTACTTATTAGGCTGCACTGGCGGGATTTGAACCCATGCCCCCAGAGTTTTTAGCTCTGATGAAGAGTCATCCAGACTCGAAACGGTAGCTCTGTTCGCGCTCCACAGATGCTGTCAGACCTGCTGAGATTTTCAGCATTTTCTGTTTTTGTTACAGATTCCAGCATCCGCAGTAATTTGTTTTTATCCCCAGCGTATTAACCTGGGTCTCTGGATTGCCAGTCCAGTGACATAGCCCCTGTACCACCATTTCCCTATTGGGTCACTGGCCACATGTGGTGGAATAGGAATCCCGTTGTGGTGAACTTGGTTTCTCGTTAGGGAATACCAAAGTAAGGAACGGATACCTTTATGGGACATGTGACCTCCATGTTGCCAGACAATGTAGATGTGAACTTTAACCTCTTTGTGCATTGGTTGGTATACGCCAAGTTAGAAAGCAGAGTGCAAGTGCTTTACTCCTTTAGTTACTGAATACAATTGGCTGCATTGTATGAGTGAGTGTTATGTGGTTAGTTGCTACATGTGGCTAAAATGGCTTTGCTGTGCCACAGCTGTAGCTGGTCATAGAATCTGTACAATGTATGAAGAGGACATTCGGCCCATTGAGTCTGCACCGACCCTCTGAAAGAGCACCGTACCTGGATCACGCTCCTGCCTTATCCCTGTAACCCCACCGAATCTGCACATCTTTTGGACATTAACGGGCAATTCTTAGCATGGCCAGTCCATCTAACCTGCACATCTTTGACTGTGGGAGGAAATTGGAGCACACCGCCCTAACTGCCTTTAATTGCCAAATATTTTTGTTCTTTCTTGGGATCTTGCCCACCTCTAATTGCCCATGAACTGAGTAGATTGCTGGGCCATTATAGAGGGCAATTAAGTGTCAACCACATTGCTGTGGGCCTGGAGTCACATGTAGACTAGACTGGGTAAGGACAGCAGATTTTCTTCCCGAAGGGAAGATTATTGAACCAGATGGGCTTTTACAACAATCAACGCACACACGGTGAGAAAGTGCAAACTCCACACACATCATGGCCGGAATTGAACCCGGTTCTCTGGTGCTGTGAGGCAGCAGTGCTATCCACTGTGCCACTGCGCTGCCCACAACTGAGTTCAGTTGGGCAGTAGTAGTCTAGGACTAACTTACAGCACTGACATTTGGGAGAAGTGCTGGAGAGTTTTTTAAAAATTGAAAGTACCACAATATTTTTTTTTCAATTAAGGGACAATTTAGCGTGGCCAATCCACCTACCCTGCACATCTTTGGGATGTGTGGGGTGAGATCCATGCAGACACTGGGAGAAAGTGCAAACCCCAACCGGTCAATGACCCGGGGCTGGGAACGAACCCCGGGCCTCGGCGCCATCAGGCAACAGTGCTAACCACTGCGCCAGCATGTTGAAATGTTGCCGTGGAACTGTACTGATTGTGATTCATCATGGGCTGGTTTAGCTCAGTGGGCTAGAGAGCTGGTTTGTGATGCAGAACTTGGCCAACAGCGTGGGTTCAATTCCCGTACCAGCTTACCCGAGCAGGTGCCGGAATGTGACGACTAGGGGCTTACAGAAACTTCATACTTGTAATAATAAAAGATTATTATTATTAGTAGTATTATTTTGTTTGGAGGGCTGGGGAGAAAATTTAAATCAACATGGACAAAGTGGTCAGTTTTCAATAATACATTATTTCAGCTATGACTCGCCCACTTCTTTTCATATAGAAAAAAATGATTACTGTGTGAAATTATATTTACTTTGGTATATTTTCTTCCCCTATTTGTGATTTATACTGAGCTATTGAGCTCAGTGCTCCTCACTGTCAGGCACATCCATGTCTGCCTCCAAGCCTGGCACAGAAAAAAAAACCTCCCACCAACCATCCAAACCAAATGCCCTGAGATTTCCGGCTGTTCCCTAGTTATTTCCAATGTAAATGAAGCTTCCTGAAAACTCTGCACAGGCTCCATGTTGTTTGAAAATGATTTCTTTGTTTTTCAGAAATGGAGTGTGTTCTCTTCCCCCAGCCACCAATTTCTCTGCTCCAGGAACTAATAGCTGACCAGAACAAGCCCGTCCACCATTTGTTAGTCCAGCAAAGCTCTGCTTTTTAAATTCCAAATCCCCATCGTGTTTCTCCATATCCCTTATTAGCCGTCCTGCAGATTCAGCTCAATTGACTTTGCATCGAAGGCCATCTATTTAAATTGAAATAACAGCCACTAATGTGGGAGCGCATGAATTTAATTGATGATTTCTGAGAGTGCAGTTCTATTGGTGGGTAATTACTTGTAGCAAACAGTGTGCATTTGTCCTGTTTGCGTTTTGGGTTACCACGCTGATCCTGTGCCAAGTTGTGGAGCTGGGAGGTATTTTCGTAACTGGGGTGGGCAACCTGCACATGTGAGGGTGTAACAGACGTGCCTGCTGTGCTCTCCCTGGAGAAATGGACCCATCCAAAGGCTCTTCGCTGGCGAACAAGCCTCCTCATCCTTATTCAGGCAGGGGGTCAAAAACAGGTTAGTCTGATCTCCTTCAGAAAGAGCAAACCTGCACATTTAAAGACAAGCTGTCACCTCCTGATTAGTTACCTTGTTTGCAGACCTGTTGAGGTTTTACACTAGACTGAAAGGAACTCGCACCAACTCTTGTTTGGTGAGGGTTCACTTGGTCGTTACGAGCGTGTAATGAATATAACTTCTGCATAATTACCAGTGGGACATAAGTCACAAAGCTCCTTGATTGAGTCCAAGTCCTTTTCTGCAAAAGCTTTGTCAACGATTGGGCCTTCTAAATTTCATGTTACATCTCAAACTTTTAACGCCCGAAGATCTGCAGAAGCCCCTCACCAGTACTCTGACTAGGCTGCTTTCCCCTTTGTGGTGATTTAACCCGAGGATCACCACACCTCGGGTGAGGGTCAAGGATGAGAAGGCGGGTCCTTCATGAATAACAACAGCCGGTACGGCAATTGAACCTGCGCTGCTGGCCTCGCTCTGCGCCACGAACCATCTGTCCAGCCATCTGAGCTAGGAAATGCCTTCACCAGAGACAGAAAAAATGCTGATGGTCTGACTAAATGGGAGCACTAGTTTCTCATAAATGGGAACAATGTGTGACTCAAACTTCCCTCAATTTTTAAACGTTTAAAATTAGGTCAAATCTTAACGTGTCAACTTGGCTTAGTTCAGAACACTGTTGCATCCTGTGTCAGAAGGTTGTGGCTAAGACCCTTCCCAAGAGTGTTTCGACTAAGCTGCTGATCCAATGTAGTTCTGAAGGCATGCTGGATTGTTAAACGTGCTATTCTGCCAGTGAGATTTTAATGTTGGGTGTCTCCTCTGGTGTTCTATCCAACACCCCTCACTCAATCAATACCCTCAACTGGTCACTTGTATTAGGGTTCATTCCTCTCAGCTTGGTGTTGCTACTACATCTTCCAGCCTAGCTACAGTAAGCGGCAGAATGACAAGTCTTTTGCAACCAAGTCTCTTCACAGAGCTATCACTTGAACAACTTTTACTTTGTTTGTTTTCCAGGTTCTTCAATAAGCAGTGAGTCCTCGCCAGTCTCCTCCCCAGCAACCAACCACAGCTCTCCGGCCAGCACACCCAAAAGAGGCCCGATTGGACCCATTCTTGTTCCAAGTGTAGGTCACAGTGTTCCCAGTACTCCCCCGGTGGTGACAATTGCGCCAACAAAAACTGTTAATGGGCTTTGGCGGAGCGAAAGCAGGCAGGTGAGTGCACAAAAGCATGTTGGCATGCCCAAACTGAAACCACTTGAGATTTGGTAGTGACATTGTAGCTGGAGGAGTAGTCCAGAGGCCCAGGCTAATATTCTGGGGTTGGGTTCAAATCATAGTATCCCTACAGTGGAGGAGGCCATCCGGCCCATTGAGTCTGCACCCACCCTTGGAAAAGAGGTCCCCCACCTAGGTCCACCCCACCCTGCAACTCCATAACCCCACCTAACCTTGACCCCGTAACCCCACCTAACCTTGACCCGAAGGGGCAATCTTCTTATGGCCAATCCACCCAATCTGCTCTTCTTTGGACTGTGGGAGGAAATTGGAGCACCCGGAGGAAACCCACACAGCCACGGGGAGAATATGCAAACTCCACACAGTCACCCAAGGCCGGAATTGAACCCGGGTCCCTGGCGCTGTGAGGCAGCAGTGCTAACCACTGTGCCACAGTGCCGTCCCACCCCACTGTGGGTGGCGGAATTTAAAATCAGTTGATAAATCTAGAATATAAACTAGTTTCAGTAATGGTGACCTTGAAGCTATCATCCATCGTTGTAAAAACGCATCTTGTTTGCTAACGAGAAGGAAATCAACGCATTCTATGGATCTTTTCTATAGTTGTAGCACTATATTCTGTATGCTTCACCCGATGTTTATGCGTTTACATTGTGTATTTATTGTATGTTCCATGTTTTCATGTATGGAGCAATTTGTCTGAACTGTACGCAGAACAATTTTCACTGTACCTCAGTACACATGACCAAGCTAAATCTAAATCTGCTGTGCTCACCTGATCTGGCCTCCATGTGACTCCAGGCCCACAGTAATATGGTTGACGCTTCACTTTCCTCTGCAATGTCCTAACAAGCCACTCAGTTCAAGGGCAATGAGAAATGAGCAACAAATGCCGGTCTTACCAGCCATGATGTGGAGATGCCGGCGTTGGACTGGGGTGAGCACAGTAAGAAGTCTGACAACACCAGGTTAAAGTCCAACAGGTTTGTTCCAACACGAGCTTTCGGAGCACTGCTCCTTTCACCTGAGGAAGGAGCAGTGCTCCGAAAACTAGTGTTTGAAACAAACCTGTTGGACTTCAACCTGGTGTTCTAAGACGTCTTACTGTGGTCTTACCAGCGACGCAAGAAAGAATAAGAAATTGTAATTCAACTCCTCAACCTCTTTCAGTCTCTTTTTGTTATCAGTGTGGCATGGGACAGGAGTGGTGACTTATGCAGTATGAGGGTTGCATATGACGTGAGTGCAGGTTGGGGCTAGTGTTAACACATTACAGCTCCAATTCTCTGTCCTTGCAACCCCAGAGAGACCTGCTTCCAACAAAGGTTAGCCTCAGCAAACAGTTCATACTGTGACCCTTAGGTTAAAGATACTGACACGTCGTACCATTTTATTTGCTGTCTTTGGTGCTTATTTGCAACAGCAACTGAAAATTGGGCTCAATCCTCTTCCCTCTTTCTGTTCAGGACGAGACATGTCCCGTGATTTGCATTTAAATTGGGTTGGACATTGCAAATTGTTTTCACAGCGAATGTGTAGTCACTGTTGTAGTGAAAGAAATGTGGCAAATGATATATGCACTGCAAGCTCCTGTGGACACCAGTGGCGATGATGACCAATTAAAAGGTATTTTAGGGGAAATCCTCTGGATAGTTTTCTGACCTTGAGTTCCAGACGGGACGCGTTGCTAGTGCCCGTATCTGGTTGGTGTCCAGGGACGCCTGCTAAAAGCAAGTGAGGACATCAGCCACTTGTGTTCCTGGCAGCTCGAGTGGTCCGAGGCTTAGGTCTCTGTATCTGTCAGAAGATACAGCATTGGAGTCAGTTGTTTGGTTACTCGGAGACCTTAATGGTGATGGGCATTGCCTGATCTCTGCAGAGTGGGGGGTGGTGTTCAACAGAGAGTTTGGGGGGGGGGGGGGTAGTTTTAACTCTTTGTGTAGCTAAAGTTGACATTTAGAATCCTGTGCATTTCCACATTAGTGCCCAGTGAATGTACAGCCTGAACGAGCCTGATCTTGAATGGATTGATCACATTATTGCCCAACTACACTGGGAGAGGCAACATTCAGTGTTCCAGCTAATTGTATTATTTAGGATCTTGCTCAGTCGCGCAAATCAGTTCAGATGCTAGAGAGTAAACAAAAATAGTAGGCTTTGCATGAAAAGGCTGCATTAATAAGGGAGCTAGACTGAGCTGGCAGTGCCAAATAACAAACAGACGGTTATAATTCAGATGGAAAATGGCTGATGTAAATATTTGTTTTTTCTCTCCCAAAGAATAATTGATTCTCTGGGGTCCAAAAGCAAGCAGAATTAGTTTGCCTTTATCTGATTTGCATTCAGATAATCCAATCAAGGGGAGTATTCTTCATGTGGCCCGTCCATTGAAGTTTCACGATTAGTTTCAGAAATTTATTGAATTTTAAATTACAAGATGCTCGGCTGTTGGTAGACCAAGGCCAGTTGGGACTAATTCCACACGTGGAGACAAGAGGGAAGGAGGGACCAGAGCTTGGAGATGCTCTGAGGCGCAATAAATTGTTCCATTTTTGCAAAGCTCTTGAGTGCTTGCACTGGGATATTACAGTCATTTGTGGAGCGTTCTTTAATGGTAGAATTAGCTTCAGTTGCTCTGGTGCGTTGAACTGAGGAAAATCAAATCTTTACTTAGAGAAGCGGTTTCTTCATGAACACCTTGAAGTTTCACTGCTGCATGAAACCTTCACCCCTCCCCCCTTCACTTCCTCCTTTCCTCTCCCGGGAGCGCTCACCCCTACGCGGATACAAGCTCCATAGGTGCTCCCAGCTCTTCAGACTGTCGACGAAGAGGTAGTTCATCACTCCTTTTTTTTAAAAAGGAATGATTCTTCTTCTTCAACTGCTCCATGATGTGTCGGTGTTCAATGTTGTCAGGCCACAAGTTGATTTACAAACTAATTTTTTTGTTTGGCATAAGTAAAAATGTAAAGTCGCCATAGTCTCAGATAACCAGAGGCTGCTTTCCCCTTTGAGGGGAGAGCTGACTGGTGGTGATTTAACCAGAGGGTCAGCACACCTCAGGCGAGGGGCGAAATTGACTAACCTCAGGCGGTACGGGAATTGAACCGCGCTATTGGCCTCGCTCTGCATCACGAACCAGCTGTCCAGCCAACTGAAATGGGACAATGGGAAAGGTGCAGTAAAGACTCTTTTTAAGGGTGACACACGAACTGAGAGGTGGCCACAATAAGGAAATCTTTAATAATTAACAAGGTGGGGGAGGACACAATGAGCCACCAAGGTCTTTAAAATTATGCAATGTTTTCATAGACTAGATATAGACAAGGTGCTCCCATTTGTGGCGGGAGTACACATAGAGAGCTCATAAATATAGGACAGTGTTTAATAAGCCCAGTAAAAAATTCAATCAAAACGGCTTCACCAGAGCGAGGTTAGAATGTGAATCTAAAAACCACATGGAGTAGATGAGGTGATTAGCACAGATGCATTTAAAGAAAAGTTAGATAAACATATGTGAGAAAGGATTGGAAGTATATTTTGATAGGATGAGGTACAGTCAGGTGGGAGGTGGTTCATGTGGACAGAGACCAGTTGGGCTGAACTGCTGTTTCTCTCCTGTCCATTCTATGAGTGTCAGTAGGCTGCTCCATCATGTGGTTCATCACCAAAGAAGCAACAAGCATATTTTCCAACAGGGGTCCGAGGACAGCAATATTCCCATCCCTGGCACCATTGTCCAGATGCAGCAGTCCCATCTGGGGACCCTCCCATTGAGACCGGCTCATTCAACTCAGATCAGTGAGGGAGCTCGTGGAAACCTCATGTAGCTCAGTGTTAGAGCAAGTGACCAAACAAAGTGCTCCTTCATTACCTGAGGCACCGGGGTGTATCGAATGAAAAGGCTTGGTCTGCGAGATGAAGAGTTACAAATGTTGTGAATACCCCTCCCTCCATCCCGCGGAGTTTGTTGGAGAAGCGGTTCATTAGTCGGTGGTGGCATCTTCTTGTCAACGGGGTTTCCCATTGATCACACCCTCCACCGCGGTCCCGGGAACCTGCAGCAGGGGGGGGGGGGGGGGGGGGGGGGAGAGGCAGCGTCAGCGGGACGGGAAGATCCCACCGGCAGGAACAGCAGGAAAATCCGCCCGAAAGAAATTAATTTTGATGTAATAATACTGGAGTAAAAATGGAATCACTTTTTTTTTTAAGCAAATATTTCGCACAATTTTATAATAATTTCCACAGGATCGAAGTCTGACTGGAAAAATTGGTTTGAGGAAGCTGAGTTAGTGAAATGGCAGATGAATGGCCATTAAAGCAAAATACTGCAAATGTTGAAAATCTGCAATTAAAATCAGAAAGTGGTCCACCAGGAAGCATCTGTGGATAGAGAAACAAAGTTAACTTTTTCGTTCAATAGCCTTTTGGAACAGATGGTTGCTATATTAAGAGAGTTTTCTAACCTGTCCTGGAACATGACCAGTCACTCTCTCTCGAGCGCCTCGTGGTTTTTTTGCCCAGTTGTGGAGAGATGTTGTCCCACGTGTTGCAATATCTTTCATGCCAACCAAGTCTGTGGAAGAGAAGACAAACAACCTGACCATGAACATTAACTGAACTGACGGATATATCACGTGGAACCTTGCCTGCACCGGGGAGAGGGTACAGAATTGGGCTCTGGTACACAATTTGATGACCTGCTATGGCAGCTGGACGTTGCTCTGTAAATTATCCCGTTAATAATAATAATCTTTATTGCCACAAGTAGGCTGACATTAACACTGCAATGAGGTTACTGTGAAAAGCCCCTAGTCGCCACATTCCGCCGCCTGTTCGGGTACACAGAGAGAGAATTCTGAATGACCAAATTACCCAACAGCACGTCTTTCGGGACTTGTGGGAGGAAATCGGAGCACCCAGAGGAAACCCACGCAGACATAGGGAGAACGTGCAGACTCCACACAGACAGTGACCCAAGCGGGGAATCTAACCATTGACCCTGGTGCTCTGAAGCAACGGTGCTAACCACTGTGTTACCGTGCTGCCCATTACTTCCTTATTTCTGTTCCTGCATTTTAAAACTGAATTTAAATGGGGGGGAAAATCCTCAAAAATTAACCATTGTACCAATAATGCTGATTTCAAGGAGTAGTGCCTCTCCTAAGGGACAAAATAAATTAACTCCCGCCAAAGGATGTGCAATAAGTGTTTGCCCAGCCTGCGATGCCCACATCCCGTAACTGAATTTACAAAAAAGTTTTTAAATAGGCTCAAATTTCTAGGTAGAGAGAACTGGCATCTAATACAGTGAATACTGATTCAGCTGGACAATATAGCAGAGGAACAGAATGAAGGCTTGGCCAAGGACAGCATGGTGGCGCGGTGGCTTAGCCCTGCAGCCTCCCGGCGCTGAGGTCCCAGGTTCGATCCCGGCTCTGGGTCACTCTCCGTCTGGAGTTTGCACATTCTCCCCGTGTTTGCGTGGGTTTCGCCCCCACAACCCAAAGATGTGCAGGGTAGGTGGATTGGCCACTCTAAATTGCCCCTTAATTGGAAAAAATGAATTGGGTACTCTAAATTTATAAAAAATAAATGAAGGCTTGGCCCAAGGCAGGAGAAAGTGAATTGGGTTCCATCCAACACGGATGGAAATGAATGGGTCGACTGAAGTGATTATCGGACTTTTATGTGATCTTGTTCTCTTACTGCCTGATTCATATAGCACAGAAGGAGGCCAGTCAGCCTACCGTGGAGCCCCCCCCCCCCCCCCCCCCCAACTTTTCAAATATTATACTGAATTCCCTTTAGAAACTGAAGATAGGATCTGCTGCCTTCACCTTTGCTGGCATTGCATTCTAGATTATCAGAACTGACTTGAGTAAAATTATTTCTCTTCTTCTCCCTGCTGGCTGTTTTGCTATTTTGTATTGTGTCCAAGTTAGTGTCTGTCCAGTGTTGTGCGCCGTACCACAGTGACATTGAGGTAAAGCTCCAGTAAAATGTCAAGTTGCATCTATGGGAATCCTCATGTCGAGGACGTTCGCCCTCTTGGGGAATCTCCTCCGTTGGGAGAACTGAAGTATCGGGCAGCTGTAGAGCACTCGAACCGCATGATATTTGGGGGAAACAGTGCTGGATTGTTGATGTGTCATCTACAGCAAAGGTGGTGGGAGCAATTCAAGGCTGAAATGTCAGGGAATCACACGATGGGCAGGTTCCCCCCCTCCCCCCAACCATCAGCGGGATCATCGGTCCACTGCTGACAAGGGGGTTTTCCGGGGGAACTTGCCGGGGGGGTGGGGGGGGGGGGGGGGTGGGGGGTCGCCGTTGTCTCGCGGGAATGGCCGGAAAACCCCGCCCGATATCCATAAAACCTTGCAATTAAAGCACATTGGCTGAAATGCAACTCTCCGTGTCATGTATTGGTATCAGTCCACTAAATAATTGTAACGGTTTCACTGACTTATCAAACAATTAATAAAATTCCAAATGTGACACCCACTGAAAAAGTTCCATACGATATGGGTGTCAGCCCAGACCTATGTGTGTGATTCCCTATTTGTGTTCCCTCGCACATTGCCGGTAAAGTCTGCTGTGTAAGGCCTTGCGTATGGTTACGGGGTGACAGAGTGCACACTGTGCAGACCAACCACACACAAACAGGCCATCAGTCTTCGCCTGGGTGCAACAATATTATGCTTGGCAGTTCAACTGTAAATACCGCTCGTAGTTAGAGTGCAGTAACAAATCAAGTTGTGTTTTAAACCAACTCGGGTAGTATTTTGGGAGTGTGTGTTCCTGTTCGCTGATCTCTATTCGACTATGTGGTAATGCTTTTTAAGCTTCTCTGTGGTTAAGCTACCCTTGAGGTTTATGCCCAGTTCAGCTACGAAAAGGGCACTAGCGGCAAACCGGGAAGACAAAAGATGGAACTGGGTGCCTTTGAGGCAAGGGGGCATGAAGTGGGAAATGTTTTGGTCGGGGGTCCACTCACTCCTGGCATCACGGAGGGGCAGGACATTTGCCGATTACCCATGTGCTTTAGATTCCACAGTCATGAACACCCCTTGTTCGGGTGTGAGCGGTGTTCCAATCCCTCCGTGACTTGTGGATCCCCTAAATTGCTGCCCCGTTTACCGACTCGCCCTGCTTAGTGCCCGAAAGAGTTCAGTACCAAGTGGCATCGGTGTCCTGAAACCAAAGTAAAGGCACCCTTTTTTTAAACCACAGCCATAGAATTTACAGTGCAGAAGGAGGCCATTCAGCCCATCGAGTCTGCACCGGCCCTTGGAAAGAGCACCCACCCTATCCCCCTTTATCCCCGTAACCCCACCTAACCTTTTTGCCTAAGGGCGGTTTAGAATGGCCAATCCACCTAACCTGGACTGAGAGGAAACCGGTGCACCCGGAGGAAACCCACGCAGACAAGGGGAGAACGTGCAGACTCTGCACAGACAGTGACCCAAGCCGGGAATCGAACCTGGGACCCTGGAGCTGTGAAGCAACTGTGCTAACCACTGTGCTACCGTGCTGCCCTATGAGACAGGTCGTGCGCGTATGGACAATTACCTGTGAGGTTTCTCTCTCCAGTGCAGACCTGGGAAAGATCCAGGTGAAACCTCAGGCGCCATCATCAGCAGATTGGCCAATTCAGGCCGTGGGAGACGTCAGGAGTGGAAATACCTGAGGTTCCACGAGGTGGGGCAAATCGGTGTAAAATATTGCCTCATTATCATTCTTCATCCATCCCAATTTTGGTTTCTTTGTTACTTATGGGTGCTTTTATTTTGTGTGTGTGGCTTGCTCTGCTTGTTATGCATCATGGGAAATGCTCAAACCGGCATTTCCTGTTTCTATTAAATCTCTGCAGCTGACTGGCAGCTGAGTTGCTCTTGTGGCAGGAAGTTGCAACAACCACAAGAAAAGAGAGAGAGAGAGAGAAAAAGGGCCGTTTGTAATTTTAGTGCTGAAAGCATTTCAGTCACACGGCCGCATTTGGGACATTTCAGGCGCCAACAGCCATGAATATCCTCACTCAGCCCTGCGACCTTGACGCGGAGTTAGGATGCAGGTCCCATATGACCTAGTTCAATGGGGTAGAATAAGCTCGAGGGGCTGAATGGCCTCGCCCCACTCCCATGACTCCCACTCCAGTGGTGTAAGCACGGTGAGTAACAAGGTGTTAAAACGTTTTGGTAAAGTGGGTTTCCAGAGTTGATTCCCAATCTGTGGGGATTTTTCTTATCTCGCTGTGGGTTGTAGTGTGGATGCCAGTAGCTCCAGAACTTGGAGCAATAAAGGGGTGAAATGAGCCTGGCTTCCTGCTCCGGTCATAGTTCACAGGCACCTGGTGAAGAGCACGTGTGAATATTGGCTGAGAGCAACAAAGTCCCCATTCATAGCGTCTTTAGCATAGTAAAGCAGCCCAAGGTGAGTCGAGGAGCGAAACAAAATATTATTGGATTTTGTTTTGATGCCTTCCTTGCGAAATGCCTGTGGACTCTGCATCCATTCAGAGTACACAATTGTAACAATCTAACTTTACTCACACGATGCCTGCAAGGAGAGTGTCTGTTCTTCTGGAACTGTATCCCAACACCAAGATCCCCCTCTGAAAGTCCAGAACAAATCACATTGTCAGGAACGTAGATTGATCCAGCACAGACAGACCCCGTTTGCCCCATTGTGCCTCTGTCAGTTCTTTGGTAGGGCTCTTTCTTTCCTCATAGCAGTGTTGTGCTCCTCAATTAAAGTAGATAACCATCGTATTAATTACAGACATATCATTAAAAAAATAATCTAACTGAAGACTTTCTTACAGGCTCATCAGGGAGAGGCTGGGCCACACAAACCAGAAACATTTGGATAATACACCTCGAGATGTTACACTCTATGCATTTCTACAATGCCTTTAACATTATTGTTTGATTCCCAGTCCTGGCTGATTTGACTGATGATATCTCAAGACGACCCCATAATGGGTTGCTAGCGATCTCGGTGCCCCAGGGCTAGCGAGGCGGTAAGTCGTCAGCATTCCCCACTCCTGACAGCCATCCAGCTCCCCCTGATTGGAAGTACATGTGGGCAAGGGGCTTTCCTACATGCACTGTACATACATGGTGGACATGTGGGTGCATGAATCGTGTGAGTGAGCCATACGGTTATGATCTTCTTGAATGGTGGGCCTGATGTGATGGGCCGAATGGCTTACCTCTGCTCCTACATCATATGGAGCCGTACCTCAGCAAGGAAACCACTCTTTAACCTTCACTAGAAGGTATTATTTGGTGATTGCCACATTGCTGATTGTGGAAGCTTGCTATGCGCAAATTGGCTGCCACGTTTCCTGTGTTACCACAGCGACTACACTTCAGAAAGGAATTCATTGGCGTTGAAGCACATCGAGGCATCCTGAAGTTGTGAAAGGTGCTTTGAAATGCAAGTGTTTTTTTCTTCTTCGGTAGTGGAGGAGAGAAAATGAGGAAGAATTTTAATGGGTGGTTAGATATTTTATAAAAAGCCCCTCTGCTTCGCAGAGAGTGAAAGATCCATCATGTGACGCCTCTTTGATCCGTTGTAGTCATGTTTTGCAAATAAAGAGTGCTTGAATTGTTTTTCCTCGGGTGGCCTGACATTGAAAAGAGCTGTGTGCCTGCGCTCGTTCCCTGTACTTTGATTTTGACTTCTGTTGACATTTTCTGAACCACTTTAACGCTTTGGCGAGCATTCAGGGTCCCTGGGAGATGCAGCATCTCTCCCACCAGCATGAAAAATGCATCAGAACGTTTTAGCCTTTCAAAAGGGGGGGGGGGGGGGGGGGGGGGTGGGGGGGGGGGGGGGTCCAGAGGGAGATTGCACTGGCTGGAACCCTGCCACGAGAGGCAGACTGAAAACCCAGTGGATTGGCACCCCAGCTCCGCAATAACATTACTGACATTTAATATTACATGTTAGCACAGTGGAGTCAGGCGAGGTCAACAATTATCAGCATGTGAGCCTGCGCTGAAGCGTGGCAACCTCTTGGGAGAGGAAATGGTTCAACAAATGTGACTTCCCTCAAATGAAAGTACGGCGACCTCCCCTGCTCAACGCGCTTGTCAGGAGTGCTGGGGCTGTGGGGTCAGGACAATGTCATCTGCAGTTTTCCGAATCTTTTGCAAAATGGCACTGAGGAAGAAGGACGATATGGATTTTTTTTCTCTCTCTCGGTTCATTTGTTTGCCTGAAGAAGAGTGGCTCCCCCCCATTAGGGGCATGAGCAGGCCACTCGGCCCCACGAACCTGCTTCGCCGTTTGATAAGACCACGGCTGACCCGCTTGTGGCTCAAATAGGTCAATAGTTCAGGCCTCAGGCCTGAGACGAGGCTTCGGTTTAAAGTCTCAACTGAATTAAATATCGCCACGGATTACGTTTCAAATGTATTGTGGCTTTTGCCATTAATAAAGTGAAGGGAAATAGTTTCAAGCAGAACTTTGCGTATCTACAAAGACGGCCTTGGTGGGCCTCGTTGAAAATACGTGACACTTCTCCACAGAGTCACACATCAGGTAAACCGAACCATCTTTCGTCTCATATTTCCCTTTCTTCTTCTTTTTTCAGCCAGAAGCAGTAGCCAGGGGACCCAGCAGGGAACGAATGCACACAGAGTCACAGCATCAGTCAGAGAAGGGAACTCCGTCAATCACATCTCATCTCCTGGGGACCCCTTTTGC
This sequence comes from Scyliorhinus canicula, assembly GCF_902713615.1. Lineage (NCBI taxonomy): Eukaryota > Metazoa > Chordata > Chondrichthyes > Carcharhiniformes > Scyliorhinidae > Scyliorhinus > Scyliorhinus canicula. The sequence goes on from NC_052154.1 coordinate 16,936,039, forward strand.
ATTCGGGCTGGCTCACGGCACAGTGGTTCAGGACTCCCGGTTCCCTCCTCTCAAGTAAGTTGGTGCCTTGGTGGCCTTGTTGATCTGGAGCGAGGGTGGTGGGAAGAGGGGTGGTGTTGGGGGGAAGGGGGAAGAGAGCTAAAAGGTCAAAGGGGAACTGATGTTCCAAAAAGCTGCATAAACTAAAGCCTAGAGAAATGCGCAACATCGTTGTAGGGTCGTTCCTGTTCCAACAAGGTATTTTGCAAATCTGGAACCGGATTTTCATCAGCCGGATTGGGTCAGCATGAAGAAGGCGGGTGAGTCAAAAGGTGGCCCGTCTGCTGAAGTCTTTCGGGGGAACACAGGAAAGTGAGGTTGCTGCGTTGCTAACTGGAAGCATTTTTGTAATTATAGAATCCCGACAGTGCAGAAGGAGGCTCATAAAGTCTGCCCCGGCCCACTGAAAGAGCACCCTACCTAGGCCCATTCCTTCACCCGATTCCCATAACTCCACCTTAACCTGCACATCTTTTTGGACACTAGGGGGCAATTTTACCATGGCCAGTCCACCTAACCTGCACATCTTCCGACCGTGGGAGGAAACCGGAGCACTCGGAGAAACCCACGCAGACACGGGGAGAACGGACAAACTCCACACAGTCACCCGAAGCCGGAATTGAACCCGGGATCTTGGTGCTGAGTGCTAACCACTGCGTCGCCCTGTTATTTAAGGATATTTTCAAAGCTGCACAGATGGCAAGCACAGGATTGGCTACCGAATGCGGCTTAATTAATAATTAAGAATCGCCTATTGTCACAAGTAGGCTTCAAATTAAGTTACTGTGAAAAGCCCCTAGTCGCCACATTCCGGCACCTGTTCGGGGAGGCTGGTACGGAACTTGAACCCGCGCTGCTGGCATTCTTCTGCATTACAAGCCAGCCGTTTAGCCCGCTGTGCTAAACCAGCCCCTTACTTTACTGGTGTCCCAGACCCAAGGCTGCAAACCCGCCAGGATTGGCTGGGAGACTCCAGGAATTGAACATCAATCTCCAGGACACTGCTGTGTGCATCCCGGCAGAAAGGTCAACAGGAGATTAAAAAAGCTTTTGTCATTTTCTCTTTACCCAGGAATAAAAATGTTGAAAATTGTGGGGAGGATGGCTGTTACGCTGATTGTCAAGCATCATCCACTTGGGCAATGAGTCGCCAGGATGGATGCGCTGGCCGGGAAATGGCTGGAGGGTTGGGACAAATCATTGGATGAAACGTCCAGGGATACCTTTAGTCACAGTTGCCAACCTTGCCCACAGTAGGCCCCCCCCACCCAGTCTTGGCTGCCATGCCAACCCCTCTCTCTCATGAACTCCACACGGACAGTGACCCGGAGCCGGGATTGAACCCGGGTCCAAGGTGCTGTGAGGCAGCAGTGCTAACCACTGCGCCACCGTGCTGCCCGCCAGGGCAGTGTGTCAACAAGAGAAAATAATTGTCAGCCAGGCTGGTGCCGTGTTGACCACTCGGTGATTTTGTATAGGTTTGAGACAAATCTATTTTGGCGGTGACGGTTGCCCACCTGGTCAAGAGATGGGACTTGAGTCAAGTTTTTTTGTCGTCTTTGTGGCCTTCCTCTGACCCCCTTGCCTAGTGCTGCAATGCACCCTCTTTCACGGGGTAGGCTAAGGTCCTGCAAGTCACAGGCCCCTCCACGTCTGCTGCCCTGACTAATCATTGGCCACTTGACAGGACGCACCATTGTTCTGCTGGAATGATATTGTTTGTTGTCCTGACTGAGACATTGACTCTGTGGCAGTGAAATCTGGCCCTCCTTTGGGGCTTAGATTCCAACTGTAACCCTCTAGGTCAGAAATCCAATTCATCTTTCCTTGCTGCTTATTTAAGAGTGTTGAGAACAAACGTTTGAAAGCTGATTATAGTTCAGGCCTTTGAAAGCATTTCTGATAAGACCACATCTTTGAAAAGATCATTATCTGAAGAAATAACAATTTCAATTCTGAGTTAAAAAAAATAATAATTTACTTTCTCTGGAGTTAAAATTTTGAATGCGTTTTTCATAGGAAACAAAGTTCGAGGGCCGAGTTTGTTTCCAGAGGGAACATGCTGGCCTGCAACAATTCAACCCTTTGTGATTTTTTTTCCCACACAGCCTCCAGCGGCCTATTCCACATGTGGTCACAACTGGCGACATGCAAGAAGAATACTTTCGCAGCTTCAGGCCGTATCACACAAGCGAAGAGCTCCGCATGCCAACACTGCCACCAATGGGCCTTGAGGCAGCTGCTACTGCCTACTACCACTCCAGCTATCTCGCACATCACCCATTCCCTCACCCAGCATTTCGGTAAGGAGCAACGTTCATGGTTGTAGATGGAGACGGACTTACGATTTTATGGGACTGCTTGGTTCGTGTGTATGAATGGACTCTTCCAAGTTCTCACGGGTGGGAAAAGCAGAAAGAGCCTAGAGTCATGAGACCCAATGTTCTCTTCATTTTACAAAATTAGTTGCCGATGTGCAACACCACAGAAAGGAGAAGGTCATTCCCTGGATCTCCGTTGAGATAGTTGATCCCCACATTGTTGCCCCTCATCTTTCCGGGACATCATTTGCACATTAGGGAGATTGAAGCTCAAAGTCACCAAATCCTTTCCCAAGCCATCAATTTCCGCCCTCCTTTGTTAGATACTCTCTGAGGCAGAGCCAGACTCTTCACAACTGTTGCATTCTACTTTACCCTGAGCACATTTGCGCCCCAGTACAATTGCCATCACCCAAGAGCATTTCTGGAGCGGGTTTCTCCATCCTGCCACGCATGATTTCTGGTTCAGCACGCCAGAGTCGGGATTCTCCGTTACGCCGGCTGGTCAATGGGGTTTCCAATTTTGGGGCAGCCCCACGCCGTCGGGAAACCTGCTAACAAAACGGAGCATCACGACGGCGGGGAATTCAGCCCCTGTAATAGCGCCCATTTGCTGCTGAAACCCCTTCTCCCTGCTTCTGTCATACCCAGAGGGAACATTGCCATGCTCTCCTTGCCGGCCTTCCATTTCCCACCTTCCACAAACATGAGGTCATCCAAATCTTCGTTCCCCCTAACCCAGCTCATGCCATGACCTATTCAGCCATCACCCCAGTGCTCACTCACCCACACTGGCTCCCAGTTCACCAATGTCTCCATTTTAAAATTCATGCTCACACTCTGCCAGCCACGCCTTGTCCTTATCTCTTTAACCTCGTCCAGCCCTCTTTTAAGTTGCTGCCTGGGCAAGGAAGAGGAGAAACAACCTAGTCCCCATTCTTGCGTGGTGACCACTGACTGCTTCTGGAAGGTGCATGGGGCGACACTGACAGAGGGCCAGAGTATCACACTGAGCTGTAATATCTCTGTGGTCTCAGCAGTGGACAAATAGAGGCTACTTAGCAAAACCACCTGAGCAGATGCTCACTGAATTTCAACAGGGATCCACAGCAGTACTGGCCAGTCTGAGAGAGTTCTGCCTCTGTGATTGACAGGAACTGAAGGGACAAAGGGCAAGAGGTCAGTGAAGTAAATAGAAGCTGTGGCCACAGGCTACAAACATGAATTGCTTTCCAAACAAAAGAGGAGAAACTTAACGTGGCCCTAGATTGACACACGCCCAGTCTATAGTTTGGAAGTAGGGAGTAATCATTTGTGACAACTCTGGGGCATCGCGTCTTATGTTGCTTCAAAAAGAAAGTGTTAACTGTAGTTGTTTAATTCTTTTTGAGTTATGAGATTCTGTTCACTGAAATAGAAATATCCTGCCATTGTAAGACAATAGCATTTTGAGGAGCGAGATCAAGTCATTTATGGCCCATCCCTAATTGCCCTTGAATTGGGTGGCTTACTAGGCCATTTAAGCATCAACCACATTACTCAATGAGACCTTGGTGTCCTCATACATAAGTTGCTGAACGTAAACGCACAGGTACAGCAGGCAGAAAAGAAGGCAAATGGTATGTTGGCCCTCGTGGCAAGAGGATTAGAGTACAGGAATAAGAGTGCTTAACTGCAATTGTGCAGGGCAAAGGTAAGGCCTCCTGGAATATTGTGTGCAAATTTCGTGTCCTTATCTGGGGAAGGATGTCCTTGCTATAGAGGAAGTGCAGCGAAGGTTTACCAGCTGATTCCTGGGATGGCAGGACTGCTATATGAGGAGAGATTAAGTCGGTTAGGATTATATTCATTGGAGTTCAGAAGAGTGACGGGGATCTCATTGAAACGTATAAAATTCTAACAGGATTAGACAGGGTAGATTCAGAATGAATGTTCTCGATGGTGGGGGAGCCCAGAACTAAGGGTCATAGTTTTTAGGAATGAGGTGAGGAGAAATGTCTTCACCCAGAGAGTGGTGAATCTGTGGAATTCAGTGCTACAGAAAGAGTTGAGGCCAAAACGTTGGTGTGATTTCAAGAATGAATTAGAAAAACCCTTTGGGGCTAAAGGGGGTCAAGGGATATGGAAGGGAAGGTGGGATCAGGGTATTCATAGAATGATAGAATTTACAGTGCAGAAGGAGGCCATTCGGGCCATTGAGCCTACACCGGCAGACTCAAGTATTGAACTTAATGAAATGAAAATTGCTTAATGTCACAAGTAGGCTTCAAATGAAGTTACTGTGAAAAGCCCCTAGTCGCCACATTCCGCCGCCTGTTCGGGGAGGCTGGTACTGGAATTGAACCGCGCTGCTGGCCTATCTTGGTCTGTTTTCAAAGCCAGCGATTTAGCCCTGTGCTTGATCAGCCAAGATCATAATGAATGGTAGATAAGTGGATCTGGAGTCGCATGTGGGCCAGACCTGATCAAGTAAGGGTGCCAGATTTCCTTCCCGAGACGACATTAGTGAAGCAGATGGGTTTTTTAAATGACAAATTGTTTCATAGTCATCATTAGACTTTTAATTCCAGATTTGTATTGGATTCAAATTTCACCGTGGTGGGATTTGAATCTGGGTCCCCAGAAAATTTCTCTGGGGCTCTGGATTACTAGCCTGATGGCAATACCACTCTGCCACCACTTCCCCTTAAAGCTGAGGACAGACGGAGTGAATGGTGGGTTCAGAGAAGCTTGAAAAATATTGGAAGGAAGCATCAGATGGCCAACACACAATGTGGCTTTGAGAGTTAGCTCTCCCAAATACCAAGAGCATTGTAATTTGCAAAGTGCATAGAGGTCCTATTTTTACAATATCATTGGGCACTATGATGATCCCCAATGTTTGGATAGCTTTATTAGTGTCACGATTAGGCTTACATTAACAGTGCAATGAAGGAACTGTGAAAATTCTCTAGTCGCCACACTCTGGGTAATGTCCGTGCTTGCACATGAAGAATGGATTGGAAGACTGCTGAGAAATATGAGAGGCTCACATATAGCCTTTAGGGTAGGAGGGCACATCAGTTGAGTGGAATGCATTCTCCGTTACGTCTAAGTGAGACATTGAGCGAGCTATAAACAAAACCATGTGTGCCCCAGAAGCACACTGAGCAGTATCTTCTCAAGAGAGCTAAATCCTTTGCTGATGGCAAAGTTCGGTAATCTTGCACCTACTGAAATTTACTGATACGCCCGAGACCTTGTTTAAAAATGGGTTAACTGATCGGATGCGGGCTCCGCTTGTCGAACCTGGATTTTCTGACAGGGTTTTCTTCAGTGTGGACCACTTGCTGTAGCAACTCCCCACCTGCAGCATTTCTTTCTTTCAAGTTACCAATCTCATCCTCAAAAAGAGCCTGCATATTAATTGAAGCAATCACCGCTTCATTGCAAGGGAGATTGAAACTAAATGTTGGTGTTTACTGATTAATGGGGGAGGGGGGGAACTCTGAATTCTCTTTTACTCCCTGGCCTGTGTGCAACGTGGAGGCTGAGGGCCCACAGTCTGCGAATTATCAGCAACAACGGGGCCTCGTTGTATTGAATCCAGTAAGTTTCTTGCTGCTTTTACTTGAGCTGAAAATGGGGACAAGTTATCAGTCCTCCTTTTTTCTTTAGAAGGCAATTTAGCGTGGCCAATCCACCTACCCTGCACACCTTTGGATTGTGGGGGTGAGACCCACGCCAACACGGGACAAATGTGCAAACTCCACACAAGACAGTGACCCGGAGCCGGGATCGAACCTGGGGCCTCGGTGCCGTGAGGCAGCAGTGCTAACCACTGCGCCTCCGTGCCACCCGTTATCAGTCCCTCGTGCAAACAATACAGTCCCAGGGGCGGGGTTCTCCAGTCCACCAGCCATGTTTTCCTGGGCGACGCACCCTCGCCGGCAGTGGGATTCTCCATTCCTGCCACCTGCCAAAGGGATTTCCCATTGTGGCCGTAGCACGCCTCTGGGTAACCCGCGGGTGTGGGTGCGCTGCCGGTGCAACGGAGAATCCCCCCCAGCAGAGAATCCAGCCCCAGGTTCCTGGTTATGACATGCTAACTGACCGGAATGGGAATGATTTGACTTGGCTCTCACTGCTTGTAACTATTTGCCTCCTGCTGTGTGACTGATGAAAGATAATCAGCAAGTCCTCTTCAGAGAGTAAAATACCTTAGGCTGCCCCCCCCCCCCCCCCCCCCCCCCCCCCCCCCCCGCACACAAAAAGCTTTTAACCTAATGAGCACCTCCCAAGGCAGTTAACTTGACTTGTTGAGCAAGACTGAGGTGAAAGAGGAAATCGAGTCTTACCGCTGCAGGAGCAACAACATATTGTGTCTTTAAAAGTAGCAAAACAGCCTAAGCTGCCTCACAGTAGCAATTACCAAACTACATTTGATGCTGAGCCACATTAATGACAGGATCAAAGAGGTAGATTTTGAAGAGCATCTTCAAGGAGGTGGGCGGAAGCCGAGAGGTTTAGGGAGGGAATTCCTGGATTTTTATTTTAAATTTCGAGTACCCAATTATTTTTTCCAATTAAGGGGCAATTTAGCATGGCCAGTCCATCTATCCTGCACATCTTTTGGACTGTGGGGGCGAAACCCATGTAGACACAGGGAGTACATGCAAACTCCACAGGGACAGTGACCCAGGGCCAGGATTCGAACCCGGGTCCTCAGCGCGTAGGCAGCAGTGCTAACCACTGTGCCACCGTGTGCCCCAGGGAGGCAATTCCTGAGCTTTGGGCCCCAGGAGCTAAAAGTATGTCTGCTGATGGTAACGCGATGATATTGTACTGCATCCCAATGCTGGGTTTGAGTAACAGATTGCCAAGGAGGAATTTGTTTTCTAACTGATTTTGTGCCCTTTGTTCCTTTGTGTTTTCAGAGTGGATGATTCGTACTGTCTTTCAACCTTGAGGTCACCTTTCTACCCAATTGCAGCCCCTGCCTCTCTGCCTCCTCTTCACCCTTCTGCCATGCACCTGCACCTGCCTGGAATGAGGTTGCCAGCAGAGCTGTCTCATTCTTCACTGTCTGCCCTGCAGTCAGAGCGTTTGTCAGAGAGGTAAACCTACACCTATCCACAACACATCACAAGCACATTTCAACGAGCGCACACACACACAAAAAAAAAGCAGTGTGAAAGACTTTTTTTTTCTCAGAGAAAATGAATGACAGAAAATGCTGGAATTTGAAATGCCAGGAGAGATTACTGGCAACGTTACAGCAGGTCATTGAACATCTGCTGGGAGAAAATTCAGGTTAATGCTTTTCGAAGGGGAGAATCCCACAATCAAAACATTAACCCACATTTCTCAATTGGGTGCAGGCACAGAAAATTCTGGAAAACCTCAACAAGCTGGGTAGCATCTGTGGAAAGAGAAGCCAAATTAACTTTCCTCTATCCATAGATGTAGCCTGACCTGAGATTTTTCACCTTTTTCTGTTTTAATTTCAGATTTTAAGCATCCACAGTATTTTGTTTTTGTTTCTCGTTCAGGTACTTGAGAGACTGTGCATTTCCAATAATTGTTCAAATGGAAGGTGTCCCTTGCTCCATGTAGTGTCAGGATACACTACAGGGCCAATACGATCAGTCATACCCATCGTCTAGTTATATGCGTATGTATGTTTCCAGTATCTCAATACTGACCCAGACACAGTTTGGAATCCTGAGGGACCGAGGCTCATCTCTGTCAGGATTCTCTATGGCCGAGATTAGCATTGATTAGGGGTTGAAAATGCTTCCGTGGGATTTTATAGCACAGAAGGGAGACCATTCGGTCCATCTTCTGTGCCAGCTCTTTGCAGGAGCTGTCCAATTAGTCCATTTGAGGTACATATCCCATTCCCTTTTGAATGTTGGTATTGTATCTGCTTCCACCACCACTTCAGGCTGTCTATTTCAGACCAGTATCGCTCTCTGGGGCAGCACGGTGGTGCAGTGGTTAGCACTGCAGTCTCACGGCGCCGAGGTCCCAGGTTCGATCCTGGCTCTGGGTCACTGTCCGTGTGGAGTTTGCACATTCTCCCCGTGTTTACGTGGGTTTCACCCCCACAACCCAAAGATGTTCAAGGTAGGTGGATTGGCCACATTAAATTGCGCCTTAATTGGAAAAAATGAATTGGGTACTCTCAATTTTTTTTTTAAAGTATCGCTCCCTGCGTTGAAGAAATTCTTCCCAACTTTACTATAGGAAGGATGTGGAAGCATTGGAAAGGGTGTAAAGGAGATTTACCAGGATGCTGCCTGGTTTGCAGGATAGGTCTTATGAGGAAAGGTTGAGGGAGCTAGGGCTTTTCTCTTTGCAGCAGAGGAGGATGAGAGGCAACTTAATAGAGGTTTATAAGATAATGAGGGGGATAGATAGAGTGGACGTTCAGAGACTTTCCTCGGGTGGATGTAGCTGTTACAAGGGGGCATAACTATAAGGTTCACGATAGAAGATATAGGAGGGATGTCTGAGGTAAGTTCTTTACTCAGAGAGTGGTTAGGGTGTGGAATGGACTGCCTCCTGTGATAGTGGAGTCAGACACTTTAGGAACTTTCAAGCGGTTATTGGATAGGCACATGGAGCACACCAGAATGACAGGGAGTGGGATAGCTTGATCTTGGTTTCGGACAATGCTCGGCACAACGTCGAGGGCTGAAGGGCCTGTTCTGTGCTGTAATGTTCTATGTTCCCTGTTAGTCACGTCTGGCTGCTCCTAGTGCTCCATCTTAAAGTGAAAAGAGAAGAACCCATTCTGTATGTGCACCCGTTACTTTCCACCAGAAATAATCACGGGTTTGTTTTCCCTCCACTCCCAATCTGCAGGCTCCAGATGGACGAAGAGATCCGCAGGGAGCGGGAACGAGAACGGGAACGAGAGCGGGAAAAAGAGCGTGAGGCAGAGCGAGAAAAGGAGAGGGAGCGCGAGCAGGAGAGGGAGAAGGAACTGGAAAGGGAAAAGGAGAAAGAGCGGGAGAGGGAGCGTGAGCGGGAGATGGAGAGAGATCGGGAAAGAATAAGGGAAAAGGAAATGAATGCAGCGAAAGCCATGGAAAATCACTACTTGCACGTGCCAGAACTTCACAGTCTGCGAGGACAACAGATTGATGACAGAGTGAAGGCTGCAGAGAGGCTAACACCAAACCGGACAGGTAATAGAAGTGTTCCTGTAAAAAGGAATAAAGTGCATCCAGTGATGGACTTGTGATGTTTCGGTTTATATCAAATGAGTCAAAAAGAAAAATCAAATCCAGTCCTTTAACTCACTTAAACTGCCCGGTTACAGTTACAGGGGTTCTCTGGCCTGCAACTGTTGTTGTTTAAAATTCATTTGCAGGATGTGGGTGTTACTGGTTAGGTCGGCGTTTATTGCCCATCTCCAGTTGCCCTTCAGAAGGTGGTGGTGAGCTGCCCTCTTAAACTGCTGTAGGTACACCCACCGTGCTGTTAGGGCAGGAGTTCCAGGATTTTGACCCAGCCACCGTGAAGGAAAGGTGATATTTTTCCAAGTCAGGATGGTGAGTGACTTGGAGGAGAACAGCCAGGTATCTGCTGCCCTTGCCCTTCCAGATGGTAGTGCTCGTGGGTTTGCCGAAGGAACCCGGGTGAGTCCCTTGCGGTGCGTCTTGCAGATGGTACACACGGCTGCCACTGTTTGTCGGAGGTGGAGGGAGGGAATGATCGTGGAAGGGGGTGCTGAACAGTTTGAAAAACGAGACCATTCCATCTTTTGCAGTATGATGCTGCTCAGTTCTTTCATTTTACTGGGCAGGCATGAGGCTAACGCCAGCGCGGCAGGCGGTTGTGTGGTGAGTTTGTCTGTTCACAATTCTGCTGAACCCTTTGAGAACTCAAACTCCAGCACACCGAACTAGGCCACTTGTTACCCCTCCGGAGGAGAACAATCAGTGGGTGCTCATCTGGGGGCTGCCACCATCGAATTTCTACAGTGCAGAAGGAGGCCATTCGGCCCATCTGCACCGACCGTCTGAAAGAGTACTCACCGTCGGCCCACTCCCCTGCAGCACAGTGGTTAGCACAGTTTTTTCACAGCGCCAGGGTCCCAGGTTTGATTCCCGGCTTGGGTCACTGTCTGTGCTGCGGGTGCTCCGGTTTCCTCCCACAGTCCAAAGATGTGCAGGTTAGGTGGATTGGCCATGATAATTGCCCTTAGTGTCCAAAAAGGTTAGGTTGTGTCACGGGGATAGGGTGGAGTTGTGGGGCTTAAGTGGGGTACTCTTTCTAAGGGCCGGTGCAGACTCGATGGGCTGAATGGCCTCCTTCTGCATTGTAAATTCTCTGTTCTGTGTTCTGTCCCCTTAACTCCACCTAACCTTCATATCTTTGAACACTAACGGGGCAGTTTTTAGCGTGGCCAATCCACCTAACCAGCATATCATTGGACTGTGGAAACCAGAGCACCCGGAGGAAACCCACGCACACAGCAAAAATGTGCAAACTCCACGCAGACAGTCACTCAGGGTCGGAATTGAACCTGGGTCCCTGTCGCTGTGAGGCAGCAGTGCTAACCCCTGTTCCTGCAGCACCATGAATTTGCTCAAGTGCCAAGGTAGGGAAGTGGGGGGCAGAGTGGATTAACAAATATTTTTAAACGTTTGCTAAAAATTTGTCAATGATTGAGAAGACATTATTAAGAAAGGTGTTTATCATTGACTTACATAAACATGCACACAAAGAAAGCTTTGATGATTCATCTTTCACAGGTTGAGTGACAGGAAATCATTACTTTAAAACTTTGACGGGTGGGGGAGTTTTTCCTGTCCTGTCCTGGCCCAGATTCCTCCTCAACTCAGGTCAGGAAAACAGATTAATCTGGCCTTTATTTCATTGCTGTTTTGGGAGCTTACTGTGCACAAATTGCTGCCACTTACCCCGACGTTACAATGAAGTCAAACTGGCTCTGAAACAGTTGTGGAATTCCCGAGACCGTGGCACGTGATGGCCGATTGGAAGCCTCTTTCCTTTGATTGGCAGGCGTTCAGAAGTCGATGAGCAAAACAAGCCCAACTATTCAACCAAAGAGAGCCGAAGACCTCTCCGAGTGTTTGAAACATTTCAGTCAGCTTTCTGTTCGGCAGCTAACCTTCTGTCTATGTAATGCAATTAGCCGAGGCTGTAGCTACGGATGTATCAGGACCCCTGTGCTTGGCTGCTCACTCCCCAGTGCTGCAACGAGATCTGACATTTTGCAAAGGTCACCAGGATAGCATACATAAACACACATTGTTATCATAGCATGATCCTTGTCTCAGTACAAAGGCTTTTTTTTAGTGATTTGCTTTGGCAAAACTTGTATGATCTGTGTGTGCAGCGAGGAAAATATGACACTGTGATTTAGTGTACTGGAAGCTTTCATGCAGGCAAATCCACATTTAGACTCCATTCATTGAACGTTTCATACAATCCGCCATTGTGCCAATTAGTCACACATTAATGTGGGCCGTCCAGTAGTTGAGCATTAGTGTTCAACGTGCCTTGTATCGGACTAACCGTGAGATGCAACTGCTTTTTTAAAGTATCCTGTCTGCTAAATATTTGGGCATTTGACCAGCAATGTGAATCAATCAGGTGACGGGTCGGCCAAAGTTATTGTGTGGCTGCTTCTGCTGGGGAGCAGAAAAGTCCACTTCTTAGGAAGGTGTTTGCAGATTGATCCACAGGAACATGGCTCAGCCGTGATGTTGCCATATTGAGTTATGTATGATTCCCCTCTGAAAGTTAGGGCTTCCACCACCATTTCGGGCAGTGCATTCCAGATCACAACAACCCGCGACATTAAAAACAAATGCCTCTTGATTTGTGACGACATTGTGCGCAGCAAGGGCTGTGATCTTAAAACTCTGTCCTTCCTTTCCAGACAAGCCCAAGGATTTTGCACTGACCTGCCCCAAAGCAGTCCATCCCAACCTACACCAGTCTCCCGTCTCCCACCACGCTGTGCCTACCCTCATCTCCAACCACAACAGCTTCATCCCGCCCGGAAGCAGCTCGGCGATGCTGCTGCAGAGGAACAACGAGGAAGAGAAATGGATGGCAAAACAGCGGCAACTGCGGCAGGAGAAGGAGGACCGGCAGTACCAAGTCTCGGAGTTTCGGCAGCAGGTCCTGGAGCAGCACCTGGACATTGGCCGCCCAGGCTCCCAGAATGAAGTGGAGCACAGGGACTCTGTTAGGTAAGGCTGAGTGATGTGAGACTCTGGGTTAAACCTTTGCAACATCGGGTAATTGGTGGAAACTGTTGAGTTGGACTGATGACCACGGTTGAGCATTTCACCAAGAAACCGGTCAGCAACAACTCAATTTCCATCCATTGAACTCAATGGGCAAAAAAGTGATGGGGCATTGAGCAGCTTCAGTATATACACTGGAACCTTCTTCAACCGCCCATCGGGTCGGGGAACACTTGTATGTTTACGTCCAAGCTGTGTTGCACCAATAGTCCATTTCGCCTCTCTTTGGTTTGTAAGAGAGCAGGACCATCCGCATGGTTTGAAATGTGCTTCTTTCCCAAGATCAAGGGAAGGAATTTCTCCCAGCAGTGTTTGTAATTAAATTCCTCCACTTGCCATAATAATTGCTGTTTATTTTAAATAGGTATCTCGTAGCGCCAGGGACCCGGGTTCGATTCCGACCTCGGATGACTGTGTGGAGTTTGTACGTTCTCTCCGTTTCTGCGTGGGTTTCCGCTGGGTGCTCCGGTTTCCTCCCACAGTCCATTGATGTGCAGGTTAGGTGGATTGGCCATGCTAAATTGCCCCTATGTATGCAGCGGTTGGGTTAGGTGGGGATACGGCGGGGGTTTGCGTCTAGGTAGGGCGCTCTTTCAGAGGGTCGGTGCCGACTCGATGGGCTGAATGGCCTCCTGCACTGTAGGGATTCTGTGAACAAATTTAATGAGCGGCCAGGATTATCTTGGTTTGAGAGAAATGTCAGTAACCATTGTGATTCTGTATTAAATCATTCTCTCCATGCTGGCAGAAACTTGGGACAGAATATTTTGGCCCTGTCCGGTCCTGCTGAAGGCAACGGAGTTTGGGGCTGACTCACTGCATCTGCCGCTGGCCAACCTGTCCCAGCAGAGATTGGAAAACCCTGGCCTATGGTGTGTGTGTGTGTGTGTGTATATTGGGAATAGATTAAATGTCACTTTATACTCTGATAGCCATTGAGGGCATAATCAGAGCAGCAGGGCTATTGAAGAAGTGTTGGCCAGATTCCTACATGCTTACGGGAATATTTGCCAAACTGAAACAGTTCACAGAACTATTGACATTGGGTTAAGTTGCAGACAGTCTGTTAATCATGGTGTTTGAGATTGAACTAAAACAAACAAAAAAAATATATTTTTTTATATTTAGAGTACCCAATTCATTTTTTCCAATTCTGGGGCAATTTATCGAGACCAATCCACCTGCGGGTTGTGGGGGCGAAACCCACACAAACTCGGGGAAAATGTGCAAACTCCACACAGACAGTGACCCAGAGCCGGGATCGAACCTGGGACCTCTGCGCCGTGAGGCAGCAGGGCTAACCCACTGCGCCACCATGCTGCTCAACAAACAAAAATAGTTTGAAGGGAGAATAAAGAATTCATTTTCAGAAATACCCATATGTGTATATATATATATATATATGGATGGCAAAATAGAATCCTTGGAGGCTTTTAGCTTGATGGAATTTTAGTAAAGTCAGCCTTAGCTAAAGGCTGTAACAGGTCACAATGGAAGGGTACACATGGCAGTTTTTATTTTGTGTTTCACTCGGCACGAGTTAAGAGCACACAGAATGTTTCTTTTAAATCAGTGTATCGGCTAGGGATTAAATGGAGAATCCCAGAGCTCTCAAGTAACGGTCTGAACTAACCATCCCAACTTCCCTTTGGAAACGGTTCTTAAGATGCTCATTATATCCGTCAATCTTTTATGAACCTGAGATGGTTTCTTGATATAAATTGTGATTTCCTCCCTGAACTGGAATGGTACTGGTTAAAGGACTGATGACAAAATCTGGCCTTTTGCTTGACTTGAGAATGCAGTTTTCGATTAATCACCCTCCAGTCCCCCGAATCAGAAACTCTACCCCGAATCAGAAACTCTACCCCGAATCAGAAACTCTACCCCGAATCAGAAACTCTACCCCGAATCAGATTCTCTACCCCATACTCTACCCCCGGATCGGATTCTCTACCCCAGACTCTATCCCCAAATCAGATTCTCCACCCCAGACTCTACCCCCGAATCAGATTCTCTGCCCCAGATTCGACCCCCGAATCAGATTCTCTACCCCATCACATGCCTTTCCCTTCTTTCCATAATGCCAAGCCACGTTCAGAAACAGACAGATGAAAACCATTGTTCAAACTGTGCTGTGTTAGCTTGTAGTGATTAAGAATGCATAAATCAGCCGGCTAAATAACGTTACTGTGACCTTAATGTCGAGGCTTTGAATAGAACGGGCACACGGCTGAGGTAACTGGTTGGTATTTGTAATTGCGCTCAGCAAGAGGAGGGTACAGTTCATAATGCCCCAACCAGCCTATCTCCATCTTTAAAAAAAAAATAAATTTAGGCTAGCCAATTAATTTTTTCCAATTAAGGGGTAATTTAACATAGCCAATCCACCTACCCTGCACATCTTTTGGGTTGTGGGGGCGAAACGAATGTGCAAACTCCAAACGGACATTAACCCAGAGCTGGGATCGAACCTGGGATCTTGGCACCGTGAGACACTCGTGCTAACCACTTGCGCCACCGTGCTGCCCAGCCTATTTCCATCTCAAACATGTCCTGGTTTTCACAGTGTGTAAGGAAGTTATGGAGGAGAATTATTAGAGGTGTTGAGGTTTTTGATGGGCTTTGATGGATGAAACAGGGAGAAACTGTTTGAACTCGCAGGAGGGCCTGTAACTAGAGGATACATGTTTCAGATAATTGGCAAAATAACCAAAGGGGAGCTGAGGTTTTTAAAAAACGATAATCAAATGAGTTATTACCTGGAACGCAGTGCTTGAAAGGGTGGCGGAAGCAGATTCATTTTTACAAAACAAATTTAGAGTACCCAATTATATTTTTCCAATTAAGGGACAATTTAGTGTGGCCAATCCGCCTACCCGGCACATCTTTTTGGGTTTGTGGGGGTGAGACCCGCGCAGACACAGGGAGAATGTGCAAACACCACAATGACAGTGACCCAGGGCCGGGATCAAGCCCAGGTCCTCGGTGCCGTGAGGCAGCAGTGCTAACCACTGCGCCATCTTGCTGCCCCGGTGGAAACCGATTCAATTGTATCCTTCCAGCAAGATAAAATACTTGAAGGAGAAAGGTTTGTTGAATTTACTGGGAAAGAGCAAAGGGGGTGGAACCAATTGGATATCTCCTTCCAAGAGCTTCACAGACAGTCTGAATAACCTTCTGTGTTGTCGGATCCTATGAAGCACAATAGAAAGAAGCAGCGAGCTGCCAGCTTTGCTGAGGAATGTACAGAAACAATGAAAGGAGTATTCCAATGATAGACACTGGCAGTCCTGGATTGATGTTGTTAAAGAGCCATGCTTGTGTCTCGGGGGTGGAGAGGTGGGGTGGGGGGGTTTGTAAGAAGGCACTTAACACTTCACCTCTGACGTTATTTTAAAACTGAGCTCATTCTTTACAAAAAACAAATTAAAGCATCACCTCCAGGGGCAACACTTCTCTCTGAGTTTGGTGCAATGATGGACATGCTGAAGAAGCCCCACCTTGCTACCCCATTAGCTCACTTGATGGTGATATCGGAGTGTTGATGGATGGGAGCAAACACACAGCCTCAGGCTTCTGCGTTTCACTCATATGGAAATAGTGGAGGCCGTAGGCAGTCAGCACCCTGTTGGATTTTATTTTGGCCGGGGATTTTGGTGGGGGGGGGGGGGGGGGTGATGGTTTGATTTTATTTCTCTGCACCCCAGTAGCAGCAGACCACACTGCAGTACCCAGCTGCTGAGACCCATGTCTTGAGCTTAATGCTTGCTTTTTGGGGACATAGCCGATCTCGATCAATCCAATAATTGGGGTGCTACCATTGTGCTCCTGAAGATGATTGAAAATCAGCCCGGATTACATAGCAGTATACGTTATTCTGACCACCATTTGGGTGGACTACGTCTGGTGTATACCCCAACTCCATTATAATAAGAAGAATCTTTATTATCACAGGTATCTTACATTAACGCTAACACTGCAATGTGAAAATCCACCAGTCGCCACATTCTGGCACCTGTTCGGGTACACATGGAGAATTCAGAATGTCCAAATTACCTAACAAGCACGTCTTTCAGGACTTGTGGGAGGAAACTGGAGCACACGGAGGAAACCCATGTAGACACGGGGAGAATGTGCAGACTCCGTACAGACAGTGACCAAAGCCGGGAATCGACCCTGGGGCTAACCACTGTGCTACTGTGCTGCCCCACCTTTATTTAACCCACCTTTATTCCTTAAGCCTGACTTAAGTCTGTTGATTTTGAAATTTTTGGTTTGCCCCCATTCTCCACTGCCACCTTCGGGGCTTGAGAATTTCAGCTTTTCACAACCTTTATGGGAGACATACTTGCTGATTTCACTCCTCAATGGCCAGCCTCTGATTTCAATACTTTTAACTCCCTTCTTCTGAATTCCCACACTGGATGAAATAGTTTCTTTGTATCTCCCCTATCAAGTCTGTTTGTTGTTTTAAATACCCTCTCTCCCAACCTCCAAAACTCTCGGCAGTACAGTACAAGTCTGGTTTGTGCAATCTGCCCTCGCAGTTGAGGCCTGTGAGCTTTGCACTGCCCCTCCCCAGAGCTAATACCTGTATATCTTTCCTGAGGTTTGGTGGCCAAAACTGAACGTGGTATTCTGGTTGGGATCCGACCAATCGCCTCTGCACAGCTGAAGCATCAATTTCCTCACTTGTGGATTTCAACTCCCTTCAGAAAAAGGCCAATATCTGTTGGTCTCCCTGGTGACCTCCTGCTCTTCATCATTGTCCAGAGCCCCCTGCTGGAACATACGAGTAATTGGATGTTGAGTTTGCAAATGATGCCCTCTATGGGTGACGTGGCCTCCCAACATTTGCTGTGTTGACTATTGGGTTGGATTGGATTTGTTTATTGTCACGTGTACCGAGGTACAGTGAAAAGTACTTTTCTGCGAGCAGCTCAACAGATCATTAAGTACATGGGAAGAAAAGGGAATAAAAGGAAATACATAATAGGGCAACAAAAGCACTGGCATCGGATGAAGCATATAGGGTGTAGTGTTAATGAGGTCAGTCCATAAGAGGGTTATTTAGGAGTCTGGTGACAGCGGGGAAGAAGCTGTTTTTGAGTCTGTTCGTGCGTGTTCTCAGACTTCTGTATCTCCTGCCCCATGGAAGAAGTTGGAAGAGTGAGTAAGCCGGGTGGAAGGGATCCTTGATTATGCTGCCCGCTTTCCACAGGCAGCGGGAGGTGTAGATGGAGTCCATGGATGGGAGGCAGGTTCGTGTGATGGACACTGGGCGGTGATCACTCACATTCTTAACTAGTCTCTGACATTCTACGCTATGTAAACATGAGGTCATCCAAGACTTTGTTGCCCATGTCAGATTTGTCCAAGGCCTCGTCTCCCCCTGTCCCTGGAATTTCTTCTGCCCCCTCCGCCCTCCGAGATATCCGTACATGCCTGATTTTAATTGCTCCAGCAGCAATGGCCATACCTTCAGTTACCTAATCCCCAAATTCTGGATTCCCTCCTCTCCTCTCAGCTTTGCTTTAAGACACTCATAGAATCCCTGCAGAGCAGCAGGAGGGTATTTAGCCCGTCAGGTCTGTACCGACCCTCTGAAAGAGCATCGCAGCTAGGCCCACTTCCCCCACCCTATCCCTGTAACCCCAGCTAACCTGCACACCTTTGGACCGATCACTCTGGCCAGGGTATTTGGTCATCTGTTGTAAAATATCCTAATATGGCTTCATGGTCCTGTGAAGCAATGTGGGCCATCTGATTACACTAAAGGCACTGTGTCAATGTAAGTTGTAAGACATGCACAGGAAGAGTGGTGACTGTGCGGGATCCCTCCTCTTCCTGTGGAGTGCTGTCTCCAAGTTGGTCGCTACCTGAACTGACAATAGAGAAGATTTGAATGAAACTTGTAGCAACAACATTGTAGTGTCAGCATTTTTACTGACTTGATTGTCAAATTAAAAAATTCCATTCTTACATAGACTGCCATATTTTCAAATGATCTGTCTATGTGTCATGACAGTCCAGCTATCAGTGCTCACAGATAATGGACTCATATGCATAGCCCTGATGATAGCGCAGATCCATACACTAGCTGCGATTACAGTTAAAGGGTTTTTAAACAGTATGTTGGATGACAAATTATATGTAGATAACCACACTGATAATTATATGACACTTTATGGAGAGCAGAGGTCACCATAATTTGCAAGCTCCTGCATTACAATTACTCTCTCGCTCTCTCTCTATTGACACAACTATGAGCGAAACTGAAAAGGTAATTGTATTGACATCCTGAAGCCACAGGGGTTGCGATGAAAAAAATGTTCTGACGCCTGTTTGTTCAGTCCATTGCCGGATGATTAAGCATTGCTCACACGGGCAGCCTCCCGCTCTGATGATTTATTATCGGCAGGATTCTTTTTTAATATCTCTCTCTCTCAGTTTAGTAAGCTAATCAGGTGCGAGAGGGGCTGGGATCTGTGCTTCTCGCTTTATTCTGTGTGTGTGTGTGTGTGCTTCGAGGGATTGGCTGTTCGATTCCAAAGCTTGATAATAACCCAAAACGGGCAAACCTCCCCCCCCCCCCCCCCCCCGCTGCTTTTGAGGAATTACGGTGATTTCTAATTAATAACATGAGAGGCCGAGACTCGTGTTCAGGAAACGGGTGATAATCCTGACTCATCTGTGTAATGCTGGCTGATAATTGCATTGTTCTGAACAAGCCTCTTTGCAACAGTCTGCTTATATCAAATGGTGATTGAAGAATAAAGCTGATGAGACGCAGTTGAGTTGATGTATCTAATCTGTTTATGCAAGGCAAAGAGAGACCAGTGTAACAGCCCTTTCTTTTTCTGTAAAAATTTAGAGTACCCAATTCATTTTTTCCAAGTAAGGGGCAATATAGCGTGGCCAATCCACCTATCCTGCACATCTTTGGGCTGTGGGGGCAAAACCCACAAAAACATGCGGAGAATGTGCAAACTCCACACGGACAGTGACCCAGAGCCGGGATCGAACCTGGGACCTCTGCACCGTGAGACAGCTGTGCTAACCACTGCGCCACCGTGCTGTAACTGCCCTTCTGACAGAGTAACATGCAACATCCTAACTGGGGACCGTGTCTTTAAATCTTTATTCCCTTGAGCGTGATCAGTTTGAACCTGCCTAGTTTTCCTTGGCTACCAACATTTTGTCAAACTTCTTATTTTTATGTCGCGTCATTTTAATGATCAGATTTTCTCCCCCATTTCTTTTCTACCTCTGATTGTCCTTTGCCATACCCCATTCTCACTCTGTGTCTTTTTCTGGTACGGTTCTGTGGACACACGCCGCAGTATCTAGCCCGAGCATTGCTTCCTGACGTGTGAGCCAAGCTGGCGGATGCTGTCAAGCTGGCCAGCCACGGGGGGCATCACCGTCCTTCAGACACAGGCGCCGCCTTCCAGCACTGGGCTGGATGCGCAGGAGGAGGGAGTTTGCAATGGTGTTGCTGCTGTGACCCATGCGGAGAATCTGAGAATGCACCGTAAATGGAGGATCAAATGTAGGCATTCAGGAAAGAATAGATTTTCTTTTTAAAAAAATTTTGGAGCATCAATTTTTTTTCCCCCATTTAAGGGGCAATTTAGCATGGCCAATACCCTGCACATCGTTTTGGGTTGTGGGGGTGAGACCCACGCAGACACAGGGATGTGCAAACACACAGACAGTGACCAGGGCCGGGATCGAACCCGGGTCCTCAACGTCGTACGGCAGCAGTGCTAACCACTGCGCCAACGTGCCGCCCTGAGCGATTTTCATTCACATATTGCTGCTCACAGGGCAGCACGGTGGCACAGTGGTTAGTACTGCTGCCTCACGGCACCAAGGACCCGGGTTCGATCCCGGATCACTGTCCGTGTGAAGTTTGCACATTCTCCCCTTGTCTGCTTGGAACTCGCCCTCGCGTCCCAAAGACATGCAGGGTAGGTGGATTGATTGGCAACGCTAAGTTGCCCCTTAATTGGGAAAAAAAAGAATTGGATACTTGAAATTTATATATTTTTTAAAAATACATATTCCTGCTCACAACTTCAGAGCATTCCGAAGCACTCGACAATCAATGAAGTACTTTTTGAAGTGCAGTCACTATTGTAAGTAACATGACCAATAATTGCAACAGCTACGACAGTGCCGCACTCCCCCGGTACTGGGAGTGTCCACCTAGATGATGTAGTCAGTCTCTGCGTGGAATCTTTTACCTCATCTGCTTCATTTATTCATTGTAAATGTGTGGATGACAGAGGGAATGAACAATAGAAGCGCTAATATGCCTCGGCTAGGCATGTTATTGTCACACCAACAATAACTTAAATATATATTTTTTTAAATATAAATTTAGAGTACCCAATTATTATATTTATTTTCCAATTAAGGGGCAATTTAGCATGGCCAATCCACCTAACCCGCCCATCTTTTGGGTTGTGGGGGTGAAACCCACGCAGACACGGGGAGAATGTGCAAACTCCAGACGGACAGTGACCCAGGGCCGGGATTCGAACCCAGGTCCTCAGCGCCTTAGTTCCAACTCAAATATATATAACAACCTGAACATAACAGCCAAAGGCACTTAGATGGAAGGTAAACAAACACTAAACCAAAGAAAGATAGATTAGAAGGGGTTACAAAGGATTGGCTAAATGGGTGTGTTTTATGAATGATCATGAAGGAGAACAATGTAGAGTGATAGAGGGGATAATGAGCTGGGTGTGCAGATGCCATTGGTTGGTTGCAGTGAAGGGAAGAATTCAGGCAGTAATGGAGAGCATGGGTCCAGGATGATGTATTGACAGATTTCCAATATTTGAGTTTTGACAATGTTAAGTCAGCTGTTTGGCTATGGGGGGGGCACCTCGGGCAGGGTTTCACCCCCAGAACCAAAACGATGTGCAGGTTAGGTGGATTGGCCATGCTAAATTGCCCCTTAAATGGAAAAAATATATATTCTAAATTTATATTTTAAAAAACTATATATTTAAGTTATTGTTGGTGTGACACAATGGTTTGGGCCCAGGTTAAAGATGCTTCCTGGGCCCACACTGTGTGTGTGTGTGTGTGTGTGTGTGTGTGTGTGTGTGTGTAAAACACTCTTGACCTCAACGTTTACTTTGGTTGGTCAATTTGTGGCCAGAGGGCACAATCAACATCCAATTAAGGTGGGCAAAACTGAAGGACCAATAGGAGACCTTCCAGCACTGAAGAAGCAGAGAGAGAGAGAGATAGAGAGGTGGGGGGGGGGGGGCAACTCCATCTTGAGGTGTCCTCTCAGCAACCTGTTAATGAAAACATGACAATAGCTGTGACGAAGTAGGCAGGGAGGGCACTAGAGTCTTCCTGGTGCGCTGACCCTTTGGTTCACTGCCAGCAGATTTCCATCAGGCAGCTGTCAGGGCGGCAGGATGGCCCGCAGGCCAACTGGAATGTTCCAGTCGGCCTCTTATCCTTGGCCTTGAATGGCCTGTTAGTGAATTGAACGAGCTACGCATCAGTTGCAGGCCATTCTGCCCCCAGCCCCGACTTGCCCAAAATGACTTGATGGAGTAGATGGCGGAATGGGGTCAGCAAACCGACATGCTGACTGGCGGTGCAAAATGAGTTGCCCGTGTGCCTCAGTGTGCCCCCATTGGCCCACAAGCATCCTGCCCCTGGATGACCACACAGATATGCAAGGAAACAAGTTTGTTTGCAGCTTCCCTGAGGAACTGAAAGGGGCATGGGGTTAATCCCATAACTAAAAGTTAGCATTAATACTGGTGTAGTATAGTAATGAGGTGACTTTGAGAATACCCGTAACATGAATAATCATCATCTTTATTATTGTCACAAGTAGGCTTACATTAACACTACGGTGAAGTTACTGTGAAAATCCCCTAGTCGCCACACTCTGGCACCTGCTCGGATACAATACCAGAGTTATGGCTGGAGCGGCTGAAAGTTTTCCTTTCCAGCACGGCTCATACATTTCGGATACTTAAAGCCTCCCTGTCAAACCTAACTTTTAAAATTTAGATTTCCATGCGCAGTCCTAAACAGATAATTTTGTAACATGCCGTGCGAAAATTCCAAGGAACTGCGTCACAGCCACCCATGTATTTCTTTCTAACCCTTCAAAACAGGTTGTCACCAGGTTCACACCAGGTTGTCAGGTATTTATTTTTTTGATGGCGAGGTCTTTTCTATTTGTCAATACGTGAGAAGGCTTCTCATTACTTCATGTGTACGCGTTACCTCAAGACATAAAAGATTGAGAGCAAAGATATCCCCATGCTATACAACGGGGACATTGAATGTGGCAGCTGATTGCTGCTCAATTCTACGTCATGTCCTTTGGCTCTTGTACGTCGCAGCCAAAGTAGCAATCTGGCTTTGTTCAGGTCTCATCATCATTACTGGCCACAGGCTCAACAATCAGTTGCACAGAGGAAGGAATAACTCAGTGATTCAACTGGGCCGTGCTGGATCGCTGCCATTATTGCATGGACCGTCTGTCCCCATCATATCCCTCCTTTTCCTGAATAAAACAAAATGCTGGAAATACTCAGCAGGTCAGGCAGCATCTGTGGAGAGAAAAACAGTTCAAGGTTCAGCCCTGTGACCTTTCATCAGAACTAAGGAAATTTAGAAGCGTAATAGGTTTTGTTGAGCAAGTTTTGGATTCCAGCCGCAGGTAGCAAACAGGTAACAATGTGTATAATGCTGATTGCAGTCTCTTTTATTGTTGCTCTCTCAGCAGGTCTGGGCATAGTCACCATGAACTCTGTAGCAGAGACCAGCCCCAGCCGTTGGGAGCCCCGCCACCCCTCATCTCCCCCAAACCGCAGCACAAGGAGCACCATTCCAGCCCGGCTGTCCTCTGGAACCCGGTGAGCCTGATGGACAGCCACACCGAGGCCCGCAAGAGCCATGACCACCACCCGCTGAACAACTACACCGGTCACTATGACTCACACCGGCTGCCGGGCCCACTCATCAAGATGGAGAAGATCCACGGCCACGAGGAGAGCATCAAGAGGCGAGACGGCCTTGAGAAGTACCACCGGGGCCCCGGCTCCCTGGAGCACGCTGCACACGCTCATTCTTACGGCCCCCCTTTCGCCGAGCTTGAGAAATCTGCCCAGACTATCCTCAACCAGCAGAGGATGTCCATGCCCTTCCACGGGCATTACAGTGACATGGGTCTATTGCACAAGTCGGCTTCTGTCTATCGGCAGCCTCACGGCCCACCGCGAGGACCAGGGCCCATGTACGTCTACGATGAACTTCTGCAGCGCCACAGGAGGCTAATCAGCAAGCTGGACCTTGAGGAGAAGAAACGGAAAGAGGCAAAAGAGAAAGGTAAGTGTTGGTGACTCGGGACCTTCCATTATTCGAGTATTTTTTTTGTGTAGTGCAGTGTTAGCCATAGTGTGATGACTTATTCTGACTACCGTGGAGAATAGAGGGACGATAAAGAATTGTAGCTAGTAAAATAATGGATGCTCTGGAGCTATAATGCAAAAATATGTTAAAATATTGATTATGGGGTGGAATGCGTACTTCCTGAATGGTATTGAGATACCTCCAGTGGAAATAGTACAAGCCTATGGAGCCTCAGTGAACCCAATGCTCTACCTGTCCACCCAATGCAGAGCAACAAGCAACATAGCCTGTGGGAGGATAGATTAGATAGGTGAAGCAGTAACATAACATGCAGGTCAGCTGGAGAGCAGGAGAAACCATGAATATCTCATTGAGGGAACATCTTTTAAAAAATGGAAAATGCCTTTAATGCTACTTACTTCCACGGTGCTCGTGGACTTACTCTGACATTCCTACCTGCAAAGATTCCTGGAATAAATCCACTGCAGCATCTTAAGATCAGGATCCTGATGAGGAATGGGAATGACTGATTTTTCTCTCCCCTCACTTTTTGTGCAGTTTTGATCTCAACATTTAAGGAAGGGTATACTGCTGTTGGAGGCAGTACATTGACTGGTCCCTGGTTTAATAAGGACGCGGCGCGTCCACACCGAGATGTATTTAGATGTCGATCCCTACCGGGTCTCCTTCTGGTCGGTACCTGACTGGTCGACCTTTTATACAATACTAATTGGAGTTCCCCTGCCCCTCAGCTGGGGATGTCATACTCTGTGAGAACCACGGGGAGGATAGTCAATCCCGACCCCGTATGTCACATGCAGGATGTTGCACCTTGGCATGAGGGGTGGTGGTTCTATGATGAGAGGCTGAGCAAATCCTCTGCAGTTTAGAAGAATGGGAAGCAATCCCATTGAATCGTGCAGGATTCCAAAGGGATTTGACAGGGTGAACAAAGAGGTTGCTCCCCCACTGTCGTCGTCGTGCCCCACCCCCAGAAATCTCAAACACAGGGGCACAGTCTCAGGATAAGTGAATGATCACTAAGGATAGAGCTGTAGACAAATTTCTTCACTTGCGAATCTTTGGAATTCTCTACCTCCGGGGGTTGTGGTTGCTCCATTGTCGAGTCTGTTTAAGGCTGAGAAAGACAGATGTTTGCTCTCTCAGGGAATCGAAGGAGCTGCGGAGTGCACAGGGAAGTGGAGTTCAGACAGAAGATCGGCCATTGGTTAAGTGGGGGTTATGGGGATAGGGTAGATTAGTGGGCTTCAGTAGGGTGCTCTTTGTAAGGGCTGGTGCAGACTCGATGGGCCGAATGGCCTCCTTCTGCACTGTAAATTCTACGATTCTATGATGGTGTTGAGTGGTGGAACAGGCTTAAAGGGCCAAATGGCCTACTCCTGCACCTATTCCTTATGTTCTGATAACCCACCTCGTCGGGCACCTATTGCAAAACCACTTGGGCTGATGTCAACTCACATGGTCCAGGTGCTAAAACTTGGGCTCTGCTGCTGTCCCTGGCTCGGCATTTACCCATTGAAAGAAGAGGATCAATTTCTCAACATCCCGTGTAAAGCTCTGAAAATACGATTAACCTTTTTTTAAAATTTAGAGTATCCAATATTTTTTGTCTCATTATGGGGCAATTTAGCATGACCAATTGACCTACCTTGCGCATCGGTTTGGGTTGTGGGAGTGGGACCCACGCAGTCACGTGGAGAATGTGCAAACTCCATACGGACCGTGACCCGGGGCCGGGTTCGAACCCGGGTCCTCGGCGCTGTGAGGCAGCAGTGCCAACCACTGCACCACCGTGCCACCCCTCAAAAATAAGATTAACATTTCGAGCCACTTGGTACTTGACTCAAAGGGGCTATATTTAGAAAGACTCTGGGGTGTAGTGTGTGTTGTGTGCGCGCTCGGTTGCAGTTAGTTAATTGAGGGATTGAAATGAACTAATTGGGCAGCGCTGCTCGGAATGAATGTGCTGACACAGCAGAGTATATTTGCACGCTGTCAGGCTGCTTTGTCAGTTATTCTGTCACTTCGCTTCCACTGTTCCTAATTAGGTTATTACTATGACTTTGATGACTCGTATGATGAAAGTGATGAAGAGGAAGTTCGAGCACATCTCCGGCGAGTCGCTGAGCAACCGCCTCTGAAACTTGACGATTCATCTGAGGTATGTTAACACTTCTCCATTGTGGCGTCCTAAAAATAGCGTGTAGAACGATAATGAGAATCTAATAGGCTTTGAAGCCTCTTTTCCTGCCTTCCTCACCACACCGTCAATTTGCCATTCCCCACTTTTGTAACAAAAAAATCTTTTTCCTCCGACCTCCCTGCCTATTTTTGAGTTTTCCAAAAAGAATAGGTGCAACGTGTTGACCTGTCAGGCATATATTTTAACCACTATTTTACATGC
The DNA here is from genome assembly GCF_902713615.1 of Scyliorhinus canicula. Taxonomy (NCBI): domain Eukaryota; kingdom Metazoa; phylum Chordata; class Chondrichthyes; order Carcharhiniformes; family Scyliorhinidae; genus Scyliorhinus; species Scyliorhinus canicula. The sequence goes on from NC_052154.1 coordinate 16,962,507, forward strand.
AACTTTATGAAGGAAACGAAAGGCTTAAAATTGAGTTATACCACATGGGTCTCACCCCCACAACCCAAACGATGTGCAGGGTAGGTGGATTGGCCACGCTAAATTGCTACTTAATTGAAAAAAAGAGAAAAAAAAAAGAATTGGGTACTTAAGAGTTATATATTAATTTGGCAGTAGTAAACTTTGAAATTTGCATCACTCATACCACTTCTTTTATTCCGAATTTTCTTCAAGCTTCTCCCCTCTGTGATCTGAACAACGGCTAGAAGAGCTTTTGCACACACTGCCCATCCATCACTCCCTAAACATGCCCATTCTTCAGTTAACGTGGGCATGCTATCTGATTCTGAGAGGTGGTTTACCAACCCCCCCCCCCCAACACAACCTCAGTTAGTGTCAATAGAGAGCAGATACATACATAGGTACACTCACCTGTTTGCCAGCAGGAGTTTCCAAGAGTGTGATCACTGCCTGATTTTCCCGAGACTGAGTCACTGATACCCATGAAGTCAGCCTGGGGTTCAGTGTGGGACATTGATCACCTCGGCCACTTGGAGTCACTGTGCTGTGTTTTAATAAGTTATCCAGGCAAAGAACTGATTTTTCAGCACTGGCCCTATCATTGTGCTGGATTATGGACCGAGGAACGACCAGCAGGGTAGATTTTTTCACGATGCGTTCCCAGCTAAAGAAGAGAACTCCTGAACAGCTTTTCCTGGGCTATGTTTTTAATTTGGTGCTATTAAGAAGATTCTCATTTCCCACTGCATTCTGTGGGTGATTTGTACACCGAGCGATTTACCTAACCGTGCATTAAAACAGATGTAGCCCTGCAAGTAACCAAAGCAAATTGCATGGTCATTACATTGAGGGGAGCAGTGAGCCTTCAGGGGAGCAAAGCATCAGAATGACCACCATTCACTCTTCAGTTACAAAGGTGCCTACTTAGAGTTCATTTAGCAGTGCAGGAACGACAGTGACCTCTAACAGTGAGAGGAATTCAGCAGTAGACAAAGAAATTGCAACGCACATCCAGTCGTGAATGCTGGTGGACAATTAAACAACTCACTGGAGGAGGAGGCTCCACAAATACCCCCATCCTCCATGATGGGGAAGCCCAACAAGTCCGTGCAAAAGATGAGGCTGAAGCATTTGCAGCAATCTTCAGCCAGAAATGCCAAGTGGATAATACATCTCGGACTTCTCTGGATGTCCTCAGCATCACAGATGCCAATCTTCAGCCAATTCAGTTCACTCCACGTGTTATCAAGAAATGGCTGACGACACTGGATACTGCAAAGGCTATGAGCCCTGAAAATATTCCGGCAATGGTACTGAAGACTTGTGCTCCAGAACTTGACACACCCCTAGCCAAGCTGTTCCAATACTGTTACAACATCAGGACAAACCCAACTCGGCCAATAACCGCTCCATGAGTCTACTCTCAGTCATCACTAAAGTTTAAGGGATCATCATATCGGTGCTATCAAGCGGCATTTCCTTAGCAATAACCATCTCACGGGTGCTCATTTTGGGTTCCACCAGGATCACTCAGCTCCTGGTCTCTTTATAACCTTGGTTCAAACATGGACAAAAGAGCTGAACTCCAGAGGTGAGGGAAGAGTGACTGCCCTTGGCATCAGGGAGCATTGGTTTTGACTGAGTGTGGCATTGTAGCAAAACTGGAGTCAATGAGAATTAGGTGGAAATCTCTCCGCTGCTTGAAGTCATACATGGCACAAAGAAAGATGGTTGTGGTTGGAGGTCAATCATCTCAGTTTCTCAGGGTAATATCCTAGGTCCAGCCAATTACAGCTGCTTCATCTATGACCTTCCTTCCATCCTAAAGTCAAAAGTGGGGACTACACAGTGTTTAGTACCATTCTCAATTAATTAGCTACCAAAGCAGTCAATGTCTAAATGCAGCAAACTTGGACAATATCCAGGCTTGGGCTGCCAAGTAGTATTCATGCCAGACAAGTGGTGCCAGCCAATGACCATCTCCAACAAGAGAGGATCTAACCATCGCCCTTGACATTTAATGGCATTACTGTTACTGAATCTCCCACTGTCAACATCCTGGGAGCTATCATTGACTAGAAACTGAGCTGGACTAGCCATATAAATGCTGTGACTACAAGAGCATGTCAGAGACTCGAAATCCTGCGGCGAGTAACTCATCTCCTGACACCACAAAGCCTGTCCACAGTCTATAAGTTACAAGTCAGGAGTGTGATGAATACTCTCCACTTGCTTGGATGAGCGCAGCTCCAACAACACTCCAGAAGCTCAACATCTCAGCCACAAACATGCAATCCCCTCACCACTGATGCACAGTGGCAGCAGTGTGTGCCATCTACAAGATGCATTGCAGGAACTTACCAAGGTTCCTGAGAGCACACCTTCCAAACCCACTGCCACTTCCACCTGGAAGGACAAGGGCAGCAGATACTTGGGGCCCCTGGACGTTTCACTCCAAGCCACTCACCGTCGTGTCTTGGAAATATATCGCCGTTCCTTCACTGACGCTGGGTCAAAATCCTGGAACTCCCTTCCTAACAGCACTGTGGGAATACCAACACCACGTGGACTGCCGAGGTTCAAGAAGAAGTCTTAACACCACGTTAAAGTCCAAGATGTTTGTTTCAAACACTAGATTTCGGAGCACTGCTCCTTCCTCAGGTGAATGTTCACCAGAGGAATGAGCAGTGCTCCGAAAGCTAGTGTTTGAAACAAACAAACATGTTGGACTTTAATCTGGTGTTGTAAGACTTCTTACTGTGCTCACCCCAGTCCAACGCCGGCATCTCAACATCGAGGTTCAAGAAGGCAGCTCACCACCACCGCAAGGGCTACTATGGTTGAGCAATAACTGTTGGTGTAGCCAGTGATGCCCACAGCCCAAGAATGATTAATAAAATTATTTGGTAACACTTGGGACATTTTAACACTCTGATCTAAGGGAATTCTCATCTTTTTGAGCCCCCATGTAATATTTTGCCACTTGGTGCATAAAATGCAGAGAGAAAAAGGAATTTAAATCTTTAACATTGCAGGAACAAGTTGATGAAAGTAAAAGAAGAGATTATTTTTTTCCTTATAAATTTAAAGTACTCAATTCATTTTTTGCCCCAATTAAATGGCAATTTAGTGTGGCCAATCCAACTACGCTGCACATCTTTGGGTTGTGGGGGTGAGACCCACACAGAAACGGGGAGATTCTGCAAATTCCACACAGACCGACAGTGATCTGGGGCTGGGATCGAACTCGGGTCCTCGTCACTGTGAGGCAGCAGTTCTAGCCTTGCGCCACTGTGCTGCCCTATAAGAAGAGCCATGATGTGGAGATGCTGGTGTTGGACAGTAAGAAGTCTTAGAACACCAGATTAAAGTCCAACAGGTTTTTTCGAATCACTGGCTTTCAGAGCAGTGCTCTTCCTTCAGGTGATTGAAGAGGTGGGTTCAAGAAACATATATAGAGACAAATTCAAAGATGAAATACGATACTTTGAATGCAAGTCTTTGCAGGTAATTAAGTCTACAGGTCCAGAATTAGCAACTGGAGAGAGGGATAATCCTAGTTTAAAGAGGTGTGAATTGTCTCAAACCAGGACAGTTGGTAGGATTTCGTAAGCCCAGGCCAGATGGTGGGGAGTGAATGTAATGTGACAGGAATCCAAGGTCCCGGTTGAGGCCGTATTTGTGTGCGGAATTTGGCTATACGTTCCTGCTCAGCGATTCTGTGTTGTCGTGCGCCCTGAAGGCCGCCTTGGAGAACGCTTACCCGAAGATCAGAGGCTGAATGTCCTTGACTGCTGAAGTGTTCCCCGACTGGAAGGAACATTCCTGCCTGCCGATTTGTCGCACGATGTCCGTTCATCCGTTGTCGCAGCATCTGCGTGGTCTCTCCAATGTACCACGCTTCGGGACATCCTTTCCTGCAGCGTATGAGGTAGACAACGTTGGCCAAGCAGAAATGTATAGCCAAGTTCCGCACACATGAGTATGGCCTCAACCGGGACCTTGGATTCATGTTGCATTACATTCACCCCCACCATCTGGCCTGGGTTTACGAAATCCAACCAACTGTCCTGCCTGAAGACAATTCACACCTCTTTAACCTGTGATTATCCCTCTCTCCAGTTGCTCTGTTTGGACCTGTGGACTTAATTACCTGCAAAGACTTGCATTCAAAGTATCATATTGCATCTTTGACTTTGTCAATATATATATATATATATATATATATGTGTGTGTGTTTTTGGAACAAACCTGTTGGACTTTAACCTGGTGTTGAAAGACTTCTTACCATAAGAAGAGATTATGGCTATGATAATTAGGACATTAATCACAAAAGCAAAGAAGTATTGCCAAACCTGTACTAATCATTGATTAAGGTTGGTTAACTTTGGGTTGGTTAGCCCGGTTGGCTGGATGGCTGGTTCGTAATGTGGAACGATGACGGCAGCTTGGGTTAAATCCCCATATTGACTGAGGTTATTCATGAATGCCCCGCCTTCTTAACCTTCCCCAAGCCTGAGGTGTGGATCCTCAGGTTAAATCACCACCAGCCAGCTCTCAAAGGGGAGTCTTACAACACCAGGCTAAAGTCCAACAGGTTTGTTTCAAACACGAACTTTCGGAGCGCAGCTCCTTTCTCCGAAAGCTCGTGTTTGAAACAAACCTGTTGGACTTTAACCTGGTGTTGTAAGACTTCTTACTGTGCTTACCCCAGTCCAACGCCGGCACCTCCACATCAAAGGGGAGAGCAGCCTATGGTCTTCTGGGATTTTGGTGATATTTATCCACTTTAGGAAGGATATCAACGCCATGGAAATGAGACAGACAGAGTTCGCCAAGATGATCGCAGGAATGAGCAGCTTTAATTTTTTTTAAAAGGGAGATGAGACAAGCTGGAACCAAAGAGAAAATGCTGGAAAATCTCAGCAGGTCTGGCAGCATCTGTAGGGAGAGAAAAGAGCTAACGTTTCGAGTCCAGATGACCCGTTGTCAAAGCTGTCAAAGGGCCATTTGCTTTCTTTACTGTCTGCTGTACCTGCATGCTTACTTTCAACGTCTGCACAAGGACACCAAGGCCTCGCCAAGTACCCACCTCTCTCAATTTACACCCATTCAAATAATAATTTGCCTTCCTATTTTTGCTATCAAAGGGGATAACTTCACTTATTTTATAATGATCTTTATTATAGTGTCACAAGTAGGCTTACATTAACAATGCAATTGAGTTGCTGTGAAAATCCACCAGTCGCCACACTCCGGTGCCTGTTCGGGTACACTGAGGGAGAATTCAGAATGTCCAATTCACCTAACAGCACGTCTTTCGGGTCTTTTGGGAGGCAACCAGAGCACCCGGAAGAAACCCACGCAGACTCCACACAGACAATGACCCGAGCTCGGAATCGAACCCGGGTCCCTGCCGCTGTGAAACAACAGTGCTAATCACTGTGCTACCGTGCTGACCCTTATCCACCTCACACTGCATCTGCTATGCATATGCCCACTCACTCGGCCTGCCCAAATCCCGCTGAAGCATCTTTGCATTCTCCTCACGGCTCACCCTCGCACCCAGGGGAACCAGCAGGGGAACCATGGTGTCTCCGGCCATTCTCTGTGCTATGGAATTCTAAGATCCCATGACTGTCCACTTCTCTGTGTAACCCCAACCTTCTGCGTACACTGACGACGATCATAGCCCTGCAGCTTTCTCTTTATTTGATGCTCTCTGTACCTAAACTAGAGAAATTCTGTTAATTACCTTCCCAAAACAGGCATTTAATGTCCAATAATTTACATCTGTCCATGCATCTAAAAGTAATGGTGACTGAAGATGAGGAATTGATTGGGTGTACAAACTGGTGGGGTGACTGGCATGGGTTACATTCATTGACATAACACTGCTAAATAGCAACATTCTGACTTGAATTAGGTGTAAAAACTATTTTAATTTGTCACGCGCCAATCAATCTTCACTTAATTACATTATCATCTCAATGCATTTCTTCATTCCTTCCCCTGATGCTTCCAATTAAATCACTGAACAAGATCATTAGTTCTTATACCCATCAATTCAGCAATTTAGCAGCTTGAGTTCAGCTATATGGGAAGGAGCTGAGGAGCTTCAATTGACCCTGGATTGCAGAATTGCTTCAGAAAATGATCCCATGCCAGTACTCGGTGCTCCTGGAGCTGGGGAAAACACTCTATCCCACGGGAAGTATTCCACAATTTACAGAACAGCTGGAGGACAGACACACACGATGCTGCGGAGATGTTTGCCAGCTGTGACTCGTGGCCGTGTCACCTGTCCTCCCGAGTCGGGGTGGAGTGGGGCTGAACAGCCAGCGAGGAACTGTAGGCCTGTGGGAGCGGGCCGAGGCACTGGTCGTGCTTGCACCTTGGGCAGCACGGTGGGGCAATGGTTAGCACTGGGACTATACGGCGCTGAGGACCCGGCTTCGAATCCAAGCCCTGGGTCACTATCCATGTGGAGTTTGCACATTCTCCCTGTGTCTGTGTGGGTTTCACCCCCACAACCCAAAGACGTGCAGGTTAAGTGGATTGGCCATATCTTTTTGTTAACACAGTAAAAAAATATATACAAGGCCAAAAGGTACAAACACTAATTTTGTGTTGGAGAAACAGGGTACCCTCCCCTCAGTACCAATGTACGGGGAGGGGGGGTGGATACTCTGATTATTAAAACAGTTCACAACACATTTCCACAAAAAACAAATGGTACAAGCACTAAACTGCGCTGGAGAGACCAGATACCCTCGCCTCTGTACCAACAGAAGGGAAAGGAAGGGATTGATGATGCTACATTGCCCCTTAATTGGAAAATAAAAATTGGGTATTCTAAATTTATTGAATTAAAATGCTTGCACCTTCCACCAGAGAGCCAAGTATAAATTTGAGCCTGCAAAGGGAAGCTACAAGCATAATTAGCGGTGGGAAAGTACGGAATATTAAGACAATCAAAGATATAAAGTAGAAGGGGCCTACGAGCTAAATGCAAAAGACAACGTGATCAACAATGTGCAGCAAACTGACCCCGGGAAGGATGAATAAACTCGCATCTAATGTAACCGCAATTGCACCACGTCTTGGAGAGTTCAAAACCCAGATATTTTGGTTCCGGTAGCCACTCTATGGTTCGATGACCGTGTCAGCAATTTCGCAGCATTTGTGTTACTTCTGCTGCTTGCCCAATTTTACCTGACATCTCCGCCTGCGGGTCATTGTGTACTAGTGTATTGAGTGCTTCCTATCAGAATTTTTATCACACTGCACCCGGACGTTCAACGGCCCTCACAACTAGCAGTGGTGAGAACTTCATTAAACAGAGGTGTCAGAGGAACTGCTGTCAGCCAGGTTCACCAGGAGGGTGACCTCTGTATACTCCTACTGAGAACATCAGGAAAGCTTTGGAAAATGAAGCTGGAGCATAGGAGTATTGTATCTCACAGCACAAGGAAGGGGCAAGTGAATCCTTACGAACGACATTCATTTGTTACACATAAATAGATCGGGAAGGGAGAAATGCAGCCACCTTGCCTCATACTGGCCTGTCAGTGTAAGGTCCATCAGGAAATGGAGTTCTGCATTTTAGTGGCACCTCACTAGGATTTTCACGGCAGTAGGGTTGATGTCGATCACAGAATGTTTACAGCACAGAAGGAGGCCCTTTGTGTCTGTGCTGGCCCCCTGAAGGGACAATTCACCTAGAGCCACTCCCTCGCCTTCTCCCTGTAGCCCTGAATATTCTTCCTTTCCCCATTATAATCCAATTCCCCTTAAACCCCTCGATTGTAGCTGCCTCCACCACACCCCTCAGCAGTGCATTCCACATCCTAACCGCGGACTGTACGAAGAAGCTTTTCCTCATGTCGCCATTGGTTCGCTTGTCAAATTACCTTCTGCCTGCACCTTCTGGTTCTCAATTCCTCCACCAATGGTAACAGGTTTCCCCGATCTACCCTGTCCGGACCCCTCATGGTTTGCAACAAAACCAGCCCAGAAATGTAAAAAATGCACACCTGACGCCCAAAGTCTGGTCTTTCTACATCTCCCATTTGTCATGGTTTGAGATGCTAGTTACTAAAGTTTTTAAATGCACCATAAAATATAGAGCACAGAAAGAAGCCATTCAACTCCACAGATTCCCATCAGTGTTTACATTCCAAACTACCCTCCTCCCCACTCTCCTCCTGTCTACAGAACCTGGAGTCCATTCTCGCTTGCCTTACTTCCTCTGAAATCTAACTGTGCTACTTGCTTCAACAATTTTACAGGGTCAACGGCAGGGTTCTGAGGAATGTGGAGGAATAGAGAGATCTTGGGGTTCATGTCCACAAATCTCTGAAGGTTGCCACTCAAGTGGATAGAGCCGTGAAGAAGGCTTATAGTGTGTTAGCGTTTATTAACAAGGGGCTTTAGTTTAAGAGCCACGGAGTTATGCTGCAACTATACATGATCCTGGTGAGACCACATTTGGAGTATTGTGTGCAGTTCTGGTCACCTCATTATAGGAAGGATGTGGAAGCATTGGAAAGAGTGCAAAGGATATTTACCAGGATGTTGCCTGGTTTGCAGGATAGGTCTTATGAGGAAAGGTTGAGGGAGCTCGGGCTTTTCTCTTTGGAGCAGAGGAGGATGAGAGGTGACTTAATAGAGGTTTATAAGATGATGAGGGGGATAGATAGAGTGGACGTTCTGAGACTATTTCCTCGAGTGGATGTAGCTGTTACAAGGGGGCATAACTATTAGATTCAGGGTGGGAGATATAGGAGGGATGTCCGAGGTAGGTTCTTTACTCAGAGTGGTTAGGGTGTGGAATGGACTGCCTTTATGAACTTTCAAATGGTTATTGGATAGGCACATGGAGCACACCAGAATGACAGGGAGTGGGATAGCTTGATCTTGGTTTCGGATAATGCTCGGCACAACATCGAGGGCTGAAGGGCCTGGTCTGTGCTGTACTGTTCTATGTTCTAACTTCCTGTGGCAGCAGGAAGTGTGAGTTCCACATTTTCACCACTTCCTGGGTAAAGGCATTTTGGCTGAATTCCTAATTGGATTTATTAGTGACCATCTTATATTTGCAAATTTGAGCCTTGACCTCTCCCCCACCATGCCATGGGTTGCGCTATCCCTGTTCCTAAATCTATGGAACAAGGTCTCCCCGTAGTAATGATCTGGCTACAAAAATATTTACCGTACCACGTAGAATAATGAAAATTTTACTTGTTCATGCGATGTGAGCGTCTCTGGGTAGACTTGCATTTCTTGCCCATCCCTAATTACCCTTGAGAAGATGGTGGTGGGCCACCCCTTCAACTGCTGCAATCCATGTCGTGTAGGTACATGCACCCAGCTGTTAGAGAGGAAGTTCCAGGATTTTGACCCAGTGACGGTGACAAAACAACATTATATTTCAAAGTCAGGGTGGAGCTTGGCCAGGTGTCTGCAGCCTTTATCCTTCTGGGTGGTAGAGGTTGCAGGTTTGGAAGATGCTACTAAAGGAGTACAGGTAATACGGACTGCATTATCCAAGACAGTGTTTAGCTTCGTGAGTGTTGCTGAAGTGGCACTCATGCAGGCGAGTGCAGAGTATTCCATGATGTTGTGACTTGTGTTGAATATCAATGGGTAGGGAGACTGTTCTATGCTCCAGGGAATGGTAGGGCAATGTAGGGTGGGGCGAGCTCATCATAGAACCTTACAGCACAGAAAGTGGTCATTAAACCCACCATGCTTGGGCTTACTCTCTGAAAGTGCCCTGCAGTTAGTCCCAGTTCCCAGCTCAGTTTTCTTTGTGTCAGCTGGGGCTCAGTTAGCAGCACGGTCGCCTTTGAATCACAACGTCTGGGTTCAAGCCCCACTCCAGGGCTTGAGCACCAAAATCTAGACTGACACTCATCTGTACTGAGAAAATGCTGCACTGTCAGTGTGTCAGTACTGAGGGAGTGCTGCACTGTCAGAGGGTCAGTACTGAGGGAGTGCTGCACTGTCAGAGGGTCAGTACTGAGGGAGTGCCGCACTGTCAGAGGGTCAGTACTGAGGGAGCGCCGCACAGTCAGAGGGTCAGTACTGAGGGAGTGCTGCACTGTCAGAGGGTCAGTACTGAGGGAGTGCTGCACTGTCAGAGGGTCAGTACTGAGGGAGTGCTGCACTGTCAGAGGGTCAGTACTGAGGGAGTGCTGCACTGTCAGAGGGTCAGTACTGAAGGAGCGCTGCTCTGTCAGAGGGTCAGTACTGAGGGAGTGCTGCACTGTCAGAGGGTCAGTACTGAGGGAGTGCTGCACTGTCAGAGGGTCAGTACTGAGGGAGTGCTGCACTGTCAGAGGGTCAGTACTGAGGGAGTGCTGCACTGTCAGAGCGTCAGAACTGAGGAAATGCTGCACTGTCAGAGGTGCCGATTTTAGGATGAGATTTTAAACAGATGCCCCATCTGCCTGATTGGGTGAATATAAAAGATTCGAGGAAGCGCAGGGAAGTTATCCGTGGTGTCCTGCCGAATATTTATCCCTCAAGAAACAAATTGTGTGCTCATTATCATGTTGGTGTTTGTGGGAGTTGGCTTGGTGGAGATTGGCTGTTGTGTTTCATAGATTTCATAGAATTTACAGTGCAGAAGGAGGCCATTCGGCCCATCGAGTCTGCTCCGGCTCTTGGAAAGAGCACCCGACCCAAGGTCCACACCTCCACCCTATCCCCATAACCCAGCAACCCCACCCAACACTGAGGGAAATTCTGGACACTATGGGCAATTTAGCATGTCCAATCCACCTAACCCATGCATCTTTGGACTGTGGGAGGAAACCGGAGCACCCGGAGGAAACCCACGCACACACGGGGAGAAAGTGCAGACTCCGCACAGACAGTGACCCAAGCCAGGAATCGAACCTGGGACCCTGGAGCTGTGAAGCAATTGTGCTAACCATATTGCTACCGTGCTGCCCAAACATTACGCAGTCCAATAACTTTTTGGGAACTATCAGTGAGATAATAATTGAGAAACATAAATAGAATAAGAAGCAGAAAAATAACTTATCAGTCCTGTCATCTCATTTCAAATTGTTTGCCCAATTCTATCTCCCCTTTTTCCCTTGCTGTACGCGTGAGGTTGCCGAGTTCATCTCCACCTGTCCTTCTGTCATTTTAGAAACTGGATTTTCTGAAAGTGTTCAGTTTGACCACTCGGACCAGGAGGGAGGAGCTGCTGAAGAAGAAGCGACGCAAGAGACAGCGGATGTTGATGGAGCGGAGCCCCTCACCACCGGCCATCCCTAACAAACGCCAGGCACCCTCGCCGCGGCTCCTGCCTACCAGCAAGTACAGCGCCGACGAAATGAACAGCACTCCCGACCTGGCAGAGAAGAAGAGATTCCTAACGTCTTTTAGCCTTGCGCACATCCTCCCAGAGAAAAGAAAAGGTAAGCGGGCTTCTTTCCATTGAGTGTTCCTTACAAGCTCCAGACAACAACAGTCTATCAGCCACCAGTTGGAACCTGGAAACTTTATTCCAATGGGATCCTTTTACTCCCATACCTCCCCCCACCCACCCACCCCATCTCCATTGCCCACCCCTCCCTAAACCTCTCCCTTTTAATGGTGATCCTTCCTCCCTGAAAATGAAGAGCTCTTTATCATCCTAGTGATTTTCTGGTATCTCATCCACATTGCCACTCTTCACATTTAACCTCGCCAGGGTCACAGATCATTTGACCATGGGCGCGATTTAATGGAAACAGAGTCCCACTTTGGGCACGTTTAGCAGGGTGTTTCCCGGAGCTGAGAATGGCCCCACTATTAAACGGGACTCGGCGAGGACGGTCCCGCCGAGAACACCTTTAGGCTCCTTTCCTGCACTAATCAGCTCAGCTGGCCAGTGCAGGAAGAGATGCCGTCCCCATCTCTGGATCACCCCCCGCCCCCCCCCTTCTCTCCCACGCCCCAACTTTCCAATTAGGGAGTTCTCAAGCCCTCCTCCCCGCCCGCACCCCACCTCATAAGGGCAGGGCATCCCCATCATGGGCAACATGCCACCTGGCACTGCCTTGGTGGCACTGCCAGTGTGTCCGGCTGGCCATGCCATGGTGCCTGGGTGGCATCGGGAGTGCCAGGGTACCACCCTGCCCAGAGTCCGACCATCCATGAGTCCCCCAATTGTCTGGGAGACACCCCAAGTGCCGGGACACCTGGTCCAGGTTTGTGGAAATCAGGGCTAAACAGCATCCGCTCAGGTCTCCAAGGAGAGGTCATTAGGCCCCACGCCTTGGGTGACTCTGGCACAAACATATTCAAGTGAAACTAATTACTCATTTGAATATGCAAATCTGGATCATACCCATTGAGGGTGAGATGCAGATCGCGATGCCTCACAAGATCTTGTTTGATCTCACGAGGCGTAACGGGCGTCCTCATGTTCGCAAGAGGCCTGTAGCGGGATTTACCCGCCTCGTCGCATCCAGAGTTGGGCACGACGAGGCCATTAGATTGCGGCCCATATCTGATTGAGATCCAAGAACGGAAAGGGAGAGTCAAAGAAAGATATCCTTATCCAAAAACAGCACCTCAGCAGTGCAACCTGGGATTTTTCTGTGAGTGTCCCTGTAACTTCAGGCTGAAGTTTGGAGTTTCATGTTGAGTTGATTGATTTGATTTATTGTCACATGTACCGAAGTATAGTGAAAAGTATTTTTCTGCGGTCAAGGGAATGTACACAGTATGGACATAGAAGAAAAAAAAACGAATAATTGACAGAGTACATTTACAAATGGTACATCGACAAACAGTGATTGGTTACAGTGCGGAACAAGGGGCCAAACAAGCAATACATGAGCAAGAGCAGCATAGGGTGTCATGAATGGTGTTCTTACAGGGAACAGATCAGTCTGAGGGGGGGTCATTGAGGAGTCTAATAGTAATTGGGAAAGAAGCTGTTCCGACATCTGGATGTGCGGGTCTTCAGCCTTCTGTATCTTCTTCCTGACGGAAGGGTCTGGAAGAAGGCAAAGCCTGGGTGGGAGGGGTCTCTGATAATGCTGTCTGCCTTCCTGAGGCAGCGGGAGGTGTATACAGAATCAACGTGGGGGTGGCAAGCTTGTGCGATGCGTTGGGCTGAGTTCACCACACTCTGCAGTTTCTTGCGCTCTTGGGCCGAGCAGTTGCCATACCGAGCTGTGATGCAGCCGGATAGGATGCTCTCTATCGCACATCTGTACAAGTTTGTGAGAGTCGTGCAGACATGTCAAATTTCTTTAGCTTCCATAGGAAGTAGAGACATTGTTGGGCTTTCTTGACTGTTGCATCAACGTGAGTGGACCGAGACAGACTGTTGGTGATGGTGACCCCCAGGAACTTAAAGCTATCAACCATCTCCACTTCGGAGCCATCGTGCAGACGGGGGTGTGTGTCGTGCTACATTTCCTGAAGTCGATGATCAGTTCCTTTGGTCTTTCCGACATTTAGAGTGAGGTTGTTTCGGGACACCATGTAACCAAGTGATCTATCTCCCTTCTGTAGTCTGATTCATCGTTGTTTGAGATACGACCAACCACAGTCGTATCATCCGCAAACTTATAGATTGAGTTGGAGTTAAATCTTGTCACACAGTCGTGCGTGTAGAGGACTGAGCACACATCCTTGCGGGGCCCCGGTGTGAGCCTAAACCTGCATTTGGCTACCAGTCCATCTCAACACCAATACCCTTGGCTTTTCAGCGTCACAGGCGGTCGAATTTCTCTGTTGAATTGTCCACTTGAAATGAAATGAAAATGAAAGTTGCTTATTGTCACGAGTAGGCTTCAATGAAGTTACTGTGAAAAGCCCCTAGTCGACACATTCCGGCGCCTGTCCGGGGAGGCTGGTACGGGAATCGAACCAGCTGCTGGCCTGCTTGGTCTGCTTTAAAAGCCAGCGATTTAGCCCAGTGAGCTAAACCAGCCCCTTCTGTAAAAGCTCAGTGTTCACCCTGTTACTTATTGGTGCTTTTCTCTCCCTCTCTCACACACACGCAGAAAAGGAGACCCTGATGGAAATGATCCATTCCCTAAAACAGAAGACACGGCCTTCAGAAGCACTTTTCAAATATCTCTCTCCTCCATCGTGCAGCAGCCCCAGCTCATCTCAAATTGGTGAGTGTTGACCTCTTCAAGAGGTCCTTTTGCAACTGGCCCACAGGAGGCTCCTGAACTGCTGCTTTTGTCGGAATGTAACAGGAAATGCACCTTGGCGCGACTTTCCTCTGGCATTGTAGTGGCCACCAGTGAGGTGGGGGAAGGGATTTTTGGACTCCTTATCAACTATCCAAAAGCAACTTTATTGTTCACCCGTTTCTCTATTATCTCCACATGTTTCTCTCTCTTTCTGTTTCTTTCCTTTTATCTTTGGATGTTTTTCTTTCCTTCTCAATGGAGCCTACTAAAATGATGCTCATGAGGCTGTCGTCAAGAAAGCAGTGATAGAGGGAGAACAGACATGATCGATTTTACCCTCCTGCCCCCACCCCTCCCCCACTTACTCAGCCTGAGAGAAAAATCATTTTCTACCCTTCATAAATTGATTTTGCTGGCGACCCAAATATAAGCACCTGCTTTTTGGGTTCAAATTCCATTTTATCCCTTTACTTCTCTGTCTTATAAACTGAAATCCATCAAATTAATTGTCCTGAGCAAAGACTTCACAACTTTAAAAAAAATAAATTTAGAGAACGTACTTAATTTTTTCCAAGTAAGCGGCAATTTAGCGTGGTCAATCCACCTACCCTGCACATCTTTGGGTTGTGGGGGCGAAACCCACGCAAACACGGGGAGAATGTGCAAACTCCACACGGACAGTGACCCAGAGCCGGGATTGAACCTGGGACCTCGGCGCCGTGAGGCAGTAGCACTAACCACTGCGCCACCGTGCTGCCCGGGACTTCACAGCTTAATCGCAGTCCTCCAATCACCCTTTGCCCAGTTAATGGAGATTGGCAATCTGACGTATCAGATAAACCCTAGATTGGGCTTCAGAGCATCTTGGCTCGGGGTTGATTCTGGTCATTGTGGTAATCAGAGCATCTCTGTGACAGGAGTAACATTGAGGCGGCCTGGGGTTATGGGAGGATGAAACATTTTGGTTTCTGCAGCTAATGTTGGGGGCAGCATAGCAGTGACGTCCCGAAAATCTTACTTTGGAGGATGTTGTGTATAATGTTGTCATGCTCCGAGTTCAGGATGGGGAAGCAGGTGGTCTCCATTTCAGGAGTAATATTGTAGCTTCTTGTATCTATGGGGTTTGAGAGTGTCTCAGTTTGATGGCTAATGTTTGGGCACCTTCAAATTTCCAAGTGGAGAAATGCCAACATCAGGCCACCCAAAAGCCCCAGGTTAGGCACACATGAGATGCTAAAGTAACATTTTTTTTTTTAGCCTTTGCCTTTTTCTGTGCCTTTGGCCAAAGTGTCCAAACCCCTAAATTAATGTAACGGAGCCCCGTGGTTAGTGATTCAATCGAAGCTCCTGAGTTGGCTGATGGGGTGCCTCTCAGGTTTGATCCCTGGTTTGTGCTGCGATGACGCACCTTGGCCAGGTAGCATTAGGCGCAGCGCCATTATTTCCCAATACCTGTGACCTAAAAGTAACCACAATCCAGGGGCCTGAATAGCTGCTGGGGGAGGTAACCACTTGCGGAGATTAGGTTGTCTATCAATGAAGCTACTGCCTCGTGTTGTCCCAAGTCCGTATGAATCTAGAGGGCCTAGGTTCAACTTTCAATCTCTGCTGGTTTAGCTGGGCTGAGGGTAAATGGAGGAATAAGGAAGGACTTGCTAGTCATTAGCATGAGCCCACGTGTAAATGTCTGGTGAGGACTGAATCAGGCTCAACTATGAACCATTCAGGTAACCGCCTGATATTTGCTGGCAAAGCTCACACAACAGACTGCCCACCAGAATGTGAGTTTATTAGAGACAGCTGCCAACTGAAACATGTCTCAGTACCAGACATCATAGAATTGTTACAGCATAGAAGGAGGCCATTTGGCCTATCGTGTCTGTGCCAGCTCTCCAAACGAGCATTGTGGCTTAGTGCCATTCCCTTGCTGTTTCCCCATACTCCTGCCTATTTTTACCTTAATAATTGGTTACTATGCAGCACAGCTCATTAAATTTGTTGTGCAGTTCCTCTTAACGTATTTGTCTGGCTGTGCACACGTTATTCCTCACAGAGCAGGGTCTTTGTGTTACCCTTCAGACTGCTGCCTGGGCAGCAAGTGGAGCAGAATCCGGTGAACACTGAAGAGCGTTTATCTCTTTTGGTTTTGAGCGCCTTTGCCTGTTTTTCCTCCTGCAGGTGCCACAGCCCAATCATCGAATGCGCATTCATCTGCCGATTCCGACAGGCCGCCGAGTGCCGCCCCCGCCGTCCCGTCACTGCCAGAACTTCGAAAGAGTGCCGAGTCAATCCGGGCGGAGCCACCCAAAGCCTCGGAGGCGACCGTGAGGCCAAAGGAGCCAGGCCTGCACAGTGACAAGAGTAGGCCGCTCGAAGGGAGCAGGACCGTGAGTGTGCTCACTAATGCCACGGGTGCCCTGCAGAAGGAAAACCATGCTGCTGTGCACAGCCTGAGTGAGAAAAGCAAGCCCTGGGAAGTGTTCATGGCGGAGGACTTTGCCCAGCAGTTTCACGAGTCCGTGCTACAGTCCACACAGCGAGCATTACAGAAGCATAAA
The DNA here is from genome assembly GCF_902713615.1 of Scyliorhinus canicula. Classification (NCBI taxonomy): domain Eukaryota; kingdom Metazoa; phylum Chordata; class Chondrichthyes; order Carcharhiniformes; family Scyliorhinidae; genus Scyliorhinus; species Scyliorhinus canicula. The sequence continues at coordinate 16,979,245 of NC_052154.1, forward strand.
GGTAAATGGGAGCGGATGCCTGCCTTGCTGTCCCAAAGGAAAATACAATGGCTAATTGTGCGTCAACAACTACAAACAGAATGGCGCAAAACGCTGCTAATCTGTTGTCGTCTTAATAGCTCCTAACTGTATTATTTGGATTTGGGTTTATTGTCACGTGTATTGAGATACAGTGAAAAGTATTGTTCTGCGTACAGTCCAGGCAGATCATTCCATTCATGAAAAAAAACATAGGACATGCATAAATACACAATGTAAATTTTTTTGGGGAGCAGGGTAGCATGGTGGTTAGCATAAATGCTTCACAGCTCCAGGGTCCCAGGTTCGATTCCCGGCTGGGTCACTGTCTGTGCGGAGTCTGCACGTCCTCCCCGTGTGTGCGTGGGTTTCCTCCGGGTGCTCCGGTTTCCTCCCACAGTCCAAAGATGTGCGGGTTAGGTGGATTGGCCATGCTAAATTGCCCGTAGTGTCCTAATAAAAGTAAGGTTAAGGGGGGGCTTGTTGGGTTACGGGTATAGGGTGGATATGTGGGTTTGAGTAGGGTGATCATGGCTCGGCACAACATCGAGGGCCGAAGGGCCTGTTCTGTGCTGTACTGTTCTATGTTCTATGTAAATACAGACACAGACATAAGGTGAAGCATACAGAGTGTAGTACATTCAGTAAGAAGGTGTGTGAAGAAATCAGTGCCGTCCATAAGAAGGGCGACACGGTGGCGCAGTGGTTAGCACTGCTGCCCCACGGCGCCGAGGGCCCGGATTCGATCCCGGCCCCTGGTCTGTGTGGAGTTTACACATTCTCCCCATGTCTGTGTGGATCTCCCCCACAACACAAAGATGTGCAGGGTTGGTGAATTGGCCACGCTAAATTGCCCCTTAATTAGAAAAAAAGAATTGCGTTCTCTAAATTTACTTTTTAAAAGTTCAGTCCATAAGAGGGTCATTCATGAGTCTGATAATGTCGGGAAAGAAGCTGTTTCTGAACCTGTTAGTGCGTGTTCTCAGACTTTTCCATCTTCTGCCCAATGGAAGTGGTTGAAAGAGAGAATAATCCGAGTTGGGCAGGGGGGCGGGGGAACCTTTGATTATTCTGCCCGCTTTCCCAAGGCAGTGGGAGGTGTCGACCGAGTCAATGGATGGGAGGCGGGTTTGTGTGATAGACTGGACTGTGTTCACGACTCTTTGTAATTTCTTACGATCTTGGGCCAAGCAGTTGCCTACCAGGCTGTGATGCAGCCAGATAGGATGCTTTCTATGGTGCATCTGTAAAAACTGGTAAGTGTCAATGTGGACATTCTGAATTTCCTTAGTTTCCTGAGGATGTTGTGCGCAGTTGTGGTTTCTTGGTGATAGCATCGATGTGGGTGGACCAGGACAGATTGTTGGTGATGTGCACACCTAGCAATTCGAAGCTATCAACCATCTCCACCTCGGCACCATTGATGCAGATATTATGATAAGGCTTAATGTAACGATAAATATATAGTGGTAAATAAAGTTACATTTAAACAGCAAAACATCCAAAAACAGTTCATGCAGCTAATTATCTTTCAAAATGCACTTAATTCTGCAGTCCTTCTCCATCAGTAATGTTCATGCAAAATCAGTAATGTTGATTGAAGGAGAATACATTAATTCCATGGGACTTTTAACATCCACGTGAAATATCACAGTAAAACCTGATTGTGAAACACCCGTTCCACCATTTTAGATTACACCCCTCAGTGCCAACTCCAACTGCTATCTTGTTCAATTACTGTCCCTGGTAAGGATAGAGTCAATATTGTACTGCCAAGGAATAATATAATGGTGCATTGGAGGGTGTGGTTGGAGTGAGCCACCCTGCTCTGTGAATGAAGAGTAAAGATTTTGTTTAGGGAGAAGTTTGTCAAGTGAGCACTGGGGACAGAGGATCTCGCCCATTCCAGCTTGTACTGAATTCAGTGGGGAGAATCTTACACCTTTTAAAATTAATCCCAGGGCAGGACCATTTCTGAATCTCGACTCCATGCTTGCCAGCAACAGCAAGGATAGTGGGTGGGACCCTAAGGTTGCCTGCCCACTCGGAGGGCCTGCAGTCGTCGGACCGACTGCAGCAGAACTGCCACAGTTTCAGGGAGAACGCGAGAACTTCCATCTTCAAGAACCTTCTAAAGAAATATTTAGTTAATTAAAATGTGGGCCCAACTGACAGGACTGTAGTAGTGAAGCCCCTCTGCACAGTGGTCCCTGTGTTTCCGGTGGAGGGGTAAGTGTAGGAGGCCTTCCCTTGGCCTGTTCCCAGCAAGAAGCCTTCAGGCGCCTGCTGGGCTTTGGCCTCGATGGCAAAATCGGGGCAGTGTTCACAATGTTGTTGTCAGGGCTGAAAAATCCCACCTAGTGTGTCTGTAATCTTTCACTATGTAAGCCAGCTTGTAAATTCTCTATTCCCTCGGGATCTTCAGAATGAGTCTGTTTGGCCCACCAAGTCTGCACTGGCCCTCTGAAAGAGCACTCCGCCCAGGCCCACTCCCACACCCTATCCCCATAACCCTGCTCGTTGAACGTGGCCAATCCACGAACCACATCTTTGGACTGTGGGAGGACACCGGAGCACCTGGAGAAAACACACGTAGACATGAGGAGAACGTGCAAACTCCACACACAGTCACCCGAGGCTGCAGCGCCGCCCCCCCACCCCCACTTCAGTGTGGCTTCCATTAGCTCCTGTTCTTCACCTACACATCATAGACTGCAGCATTTCAAGAAGGCAGCTCACCACCACTTCTCAAGGGCAACTAGGAATGGACAATGAACAAAAACAGGAAATGCCAGGAAATCTCTTTTTTTTTCAAATTTGGAATACCCAATTCATTTTTCTTCCAATTAAAGGCAATTTAGCGTGGCCAATCCACCTACCCTGCACATCATGTGTTGTGGGGGTGAGACCCATGCAGACACGGGAGAATGTGCAAACTCCACATGGACAGTGACCTGGGGCCGGGATCGAACCAGGGTCCTCGGTGTGCGAGGCAGCAGTGCTAACCACCGCACCACCATGTCGCCCCATGCCCGACAATCTCAACAGATCTGACAGCATCTGTGGAGAGGGAGCAGAGCCAGCATTTCGAGTCTGGATGACTCTTTGTCAGCAATGAATGCTGGTCCAGCCAGCAACGGCCCCATCCCATGGTGAATATAAACTGGAAAAGGGCAGGCTGTAGTTCCAAAAATGGTCTCCGCAGGAACCTGGAGTTATTACCCAGCAGATTTCAAAAGTGAGACCTCCTCCCCAGATGGGGTCAGAAGCCTTGTCCTGAGCCACTTAACACGCTGCCAAGTTGTCAGCTTTTAGATTGGTGACCTCCCAATCAAACCTTTAGTCAGAGAGGGAGTTAGAGGGTAGGGAATTCTGCACCCCATAAATTCCAACCCATTATGTTTTTGGAGTCTCAAACAATCCAGGCAAATAGCTTTGTGTTGTTTGCATTGAAGTTTCACTTTTGCTTTCTTTCTAACTCTTTCCACCTCCGGTTCAGGAGATTCCGGGTTCAAACCCCACTCCTGAGACACAAGGACAGTAACTAGTGCACTCCAGTGCACTACCATGGGAGTGCTGCACTGCCCGAGGAGACCTGTTTCAGATCAGCAGCATCCTCTTGGTGTACTGACAGTGTCAACATGTATTCCTAAATCACAATCAGGAAAAACTGATCATTTGGTCAATACCAGTTGCTGTCAGGGGATCTTGCTGTGTGTAAAATTGGCCTAATGTACTTCGCAACAGTCATTGTTGGCTGAAAAGCACTTTGAGATGTCCTACAGTTGTTGAAAGGTGCTACAGAAATGCAAGCTCTTTTGTCCTTTCCACGTTCAGCTGTTGGAAAGGGGAGAGGAGCCTGTTTGCAAATGCTGTGCATGCTTTTCCCACAGATTGCTGCTTCCTTTCAAATCTGTGAGATTTAGCAATAGTTTCTTGCAGCGGGAAGCCAAGCGCCTGCTGGGTTTGAACCTGATCGAGGTGCGCACGCCCTCTCAAAGCATCCAATTAACCAGCTGGCTTTTCAGCAAGAAGGAAGTTCTGAACATGTCTCCCTGCAGTAATTGCAAATGATTATTTGTTTGCATTTTCTATTAGTTTGCCTTATTATTCTGGCTGAGATTCAGACCTAGAAAATACACAAACAAACTGTAATGATATTTATTAGTGTCACATGAAAAAAATACATTAGGCTTACATTAACATTGCAGTGAAGTTACTGTGAAAATCCCCTAGTCACCACTCTCCGACGCCTGTTCGGGTACACAGAAAGAGAATTCTGAATGGCCAATTCAGCTAACAAGCACGCTTTTCGGGACTTGTGGGAGGAAACTAGAGCACCCGGAGGAAACGCACACAGACACGGGGAGAACGTGCAGACTCCGCACAGACAGTGACCCAAGCCACTAGCAGTGATGGCAAGTCCCTGTTTCATCGTAGTCAGTTTTATCACTCGTTGGGTTACCTGAATGTTATCCGAACATTCTCGTACCACCCTCCCCGAACAGGCGCTGGAATGTGGCGACTAGGGGCTTTTCACAGTAACTTAATTTGAAGTCTACTTGTGACAATAAGTGATTTTCATTCACCTGTCAAATGACATCATAACACAGGTGAGCAAAGAGAGTGGCCGAACATTAACTGAAGCAAGGCAATTGCAGATAACTCGGTGCAAAAAAAGGTTGCAAGAAATGAATTACAGAATGTGCATTTCATAACCACTGGACAAGACTAGAATCCCTGCTGCCCCCGTGAGTAAGTGCGTTCCAGCAAGATCCCAACGTCTGGTCCAACAAAACAAGCTCGCTGATTGATCGGGGCATACCACTTTGAATCAATGTTTCCATGTCTGTGAATAGAGGAACTCATCATGGTTCTATGTGCAAGTGCTTGCTGGAAAGTGGGTGGGAGGGGTGGCTAGTGTTCAGGATGCCTGTTGTTTGTTGGTACAAATCCGGTAGATGTACACTTCAGCAAGTCATCAAAGAGAGCATTCTCGAGATATTCTTTGTAACGCATTACCCCAGCAATGTCACCTCCTTATAACCCCTACCATGGGTATCATCGCCTCCTTTTGAAACGTTGATTTTCTTTTTCTCTGACCTGTGTTTCTCTTCAGGTACCACAGTGGCACTAACCGCGGAACAAAACCACAAGCTGGACGCCTCTGTTCGCTACAACATTCCAGAGATGCACTCTGCCAGCGGAACACCGTTTACACATCAGAATGGTCAGCACGCTGCCACGCAGACCAGGAAGGGGATGCCGGTGTGCGAGCGTGAGGAGGAGTCCGACAATGAAGATGATGAGGAAGAGGAAGACTCGAGACCTTTCCATTCAAAATGGCAGGGCATTGAAGCTGTCTTTGAGGCTTACCAGGAATATGTTGAAGGTACGCTGTAGCGGTTTGGCACAATTGACTGGCTTGCTCAGCCAGAGACCAGTTCGTAGCCAACTATGTTACTGTGGGTCGGGAGTCACATGTAGGCCAGACCAGGTAAGGCCGGCATATTTCCTTCCCTAAAGGACATTAGTGAACCAATCCAATAGATTCATGGTTACCATTTCTGAGACTGGCTTTTAATTCCAGTTTTTATTTGTTTAATCAAATTGATTTAAATTCCACCAGCTGCCATAATGGGATTTGAACCCAGCACAGTAACCTGGACCTCTGGATTACTAGTCCAGTGACAGTAGATGGGATTCTCCGGCCTCCCAGTCGCATGTTTCCCGGCAACGGGAGGTAGTGTGCCATTCTCTGCTCCCAACGCGGTCAATGGGATTCCCGTTGAAGCCACTCCCACTCCACGGTGCCGGGGAACCTGTGGGCGGGGATAAGCTGCCAACTGGGACCAGAGAATCCTGCCATCGGCTTACGGCCAGAGAATTCCGGCCAATATCTCCGATATATTTAAGTTTATTATCTAAATGTGGAGAGATTGCAGAACCCTTGAGGTACAGATAGATCTGGGTGGCCTGTGATTTGAATCACAAACTATTAAAATGCAGATAAAGCAAAGTGATTAGAAAGGACATTGGGGCAGCATGGTGGCGCAGTGGGTTAGCCCTGCAGCCTCACGGTGCCGAGGTTCCAGGTTCGATCCCAGCTCTGGGTCACTGTCCGTGTGGAGTTTGCACATTCTCCCCGTGTTTGCGTGGGTTTCGCCCCCACAACCCAAAGATGTGCAGGGTAGGTGGATTGGCCACGCTAAATTGCCCCTTAATTGGAAAAAATGAATTGGATATTCTAAAAAAAAATTTAAAACTTTGGGTATGTCAAAAGGAAACAAGTGAATTATGTGGGGTTTTTAAAATGTGCATCCTCAAATAACTTTTTTGTCTGTTTATGTTTTAAATTGTCCCTTAATTAGAAAAAATGAATTGGGTACTCTAAAATTTAAAAAAAAAAAGAAAGGGCATTGGAATGTTGTTGTTTATTGCAAAGGGAATGGAATATAAGAGTAGCGAAGTTATTGCTGCAGCTGTATGGGGCTCTGGTGAAACCACATCTGGAATACAGTGTCCAGTTTTGGATGAAGGGTTTATCTTGTGAGGAAAGGTTGGACATGTTGGGCCTGTATCCTTTGAAGTTTAGAACAATGGGAGGGGATCATATTGATCAACTCCCCTAGACTTTAGAAGAGTAAGTGGCGGATTGATCGAAACCTTTAAGATCCTGCGGGGCATTAATGGAGGGGATAAGGAGAGGATTTTTCCTCTTCTCGGAGAATCTGGAACTAGGGGTCACTGTTTGAAAATACGGGCTCGCTCATTTTAGACGGAGCTGAGGAGAAACGTTTTTCTCTGAGGGCCATGAGTCTCTGGAACTCTCTTCCTCAAAAGGCAGCGGAAGAGTCTTTGAATATTTTTAAGGCAGAGCTGGATAGGTGAAAGGGGAGTGAAAGGTTATCGGGGGTGGGCAGGTGTTGAGGTTACAATTAAATCAGCCATGATCTTTTGAATGGTGGAGCAGGCTCAAGGGGCCAAGTGGCCTACTCCTGCTTATTCATAGCTTTGTGTGAGGGGATTTGGCAGGGTGGATACTGAGAGGGTGGTTTGTCCGTGTGGGGGAGTCTAGTAGTTTTTTTTTAAAGAGGGGGCCTCACATTGAAAACAGAGATGAGGAGGAATTTTTGGAGGGGTGGTGTAGAGGTATTGTCACTGGACCTGCCATCCAGAGGCCCAGGCTAGTGCTCTGGGGACACAGGTTCAAATCCCACCACAGCAGCAGGTAGAATTCAAATTCAATTCCTGAATAAATCTGGAACACAAAGCTAGTCTCTGTCATGGTGGCCATGACCGCCATCATTGATTGTTGTTTAAAAACCCATCAAGTTCACCAATGTCCTCGGCTGTTCTTAACACATGACTCCAGACCCATAGCAATATGAACTGGCTTAGTAAACCACCCAGTTCATGGGGCAATTGGGGATGGGTAACAAATGTTGGCCTTGCCAGCAGTGCCCACGTCCCACAAAATAATTGAGAAAATAAATTCTCTGATGGTCATTTGTCTGTGAAATTCTCTTTCCCAGAGTGCATAGAGGCAGGATCATTGAATATTTTTAAGGCTGAGTTAGATTCTTAATTTGACAAGGGAGTCAAAGGTTAGGGGGGGGCAGACAGGAAAGTAGACTTGAGACCACTATCAGGTCAGTAATGACCTTGTATGACGAGTAGGTTTGACAGGATGAATGGCCTACTGCTGGTCTTAATTCATATGTCAATATTACCACTACGTCATCGCCCGCTCCAACGCCATCACATTCTCATGGGATATTAGGGATGCTGGCCTTCCTTTGATGCTCCCGTTCCATAAAAGAGTAAAAATAAAACCGTTGTGCAGTGCGCACACCAGCAATTTGTGTTGTGTAGTTTGATCAGCCTAAACCACAACCATGGACTGGAATCAGGTATTTCAGTGAGGATCGCTTCTGGGCCTTTTAGGTCAGATCAAGCGTAGCGCTTCTCGGCCTTTTGGCTAAGATGAGCGTGGGATCAGGTGTAATGCCTGGATCTGGTATGTCTCTATTGTGGAGACCATGAATTGGATTCAATTTGAATTGGTTTTTGGAGCAGGCAAGGAGCTGGATTAGGGGTTTGCCCCTGTCCACATTCTGAGCCCTGGCTTCGTAACTCTGATAAAGTAATGGATGAAAAAAACTTCGGTGAGACAAGGTGACACCTTTTCAATTATACCCAGTGAACCAAAAGGTAGTCCTACCTGGTGACTAAATCATCATTGAGATGGTTTGAGAAAGAAAGATACCATACACAACGAGCAATCCCATGTATAATTCCCTCTGATGCCAGTTGAGGACTTCCCTCTTGGAGTGTTGTGGACCACTGCTTTATGTAACCAGGTAGTGCTCTGTGCACAACGCAGGTTTAACCTTAAGGCGCAAGAGCTCACAAAGCAATTGACAGGACTGCTCCCAATTTTGAATCTGTCTCATTTTCAAATTCATTCTCAGGAAATCTGCAAGGCTGGAGTTTATTGCCCGTTCCATGTTGCCCTGATAATGTGGTAGAGCCTCCCATTGAACCAGTCCGGCCCATGTGCAAAAGTAATTCAATGGTCTTGTGTAGAGTATTCCAATGTATTGCCCCAGGACAATAGAAGTGAGGTGGGAATTGTGTCCAAGACAGGCTGGTGGGTGATCTGGTGCTTCAGCTGGTAATAAAAGTCCCGGAACTGGGAGGTGCTGCTGAAATAATACTCGCAGAGGGCAGCACAGTGGTTAGCACTGCTGCCTCACTGCGTCGAGGTCCCAGGTTCGATCCCGGCTCTGGGTCACTGTCCGTGTGGAGTTTGCACATTCTCCCCGTGTTTGCGTGGGTTTCGCCCCCACAACCCAAAAGGTGTGCAGAGTAGGTGGATTGGCCACGCTAAATTGCCCCTTAACTGGAAAAAACAAATTGGATACTCATAAATTAAAAAAAAAAAGAAATAATTTTTTAAAAAGAGAGAATTCTCGCATGGTCATAGAATAATATTTATAGGGCAGCACGGTGGCCTAGTGGTTAGCACAACCGCCTCACGGCGCTGAGGTCCCAGGTTCGATCCCGGCTCTGGGTCACTATCCGTGTGGAGTTTGCACATTCTCCTCGTGTCTGCATGGGTTTCGCCCCCACAACCCAAAAATGTGCAGAGTAGGTGGATTGGCCACGCTAAATTGTCCCTTAATTGGAAAAAATAATTGGGTAATCTAAATTTATTTAAAAAAAGAATAATATTTATGCTGAAAGCTGGGGCGGGATTCTCCGGATTCCCGGCTGCGTGTTTCACGTCAGGATTTTCTGCTCCTGTCGCTGGCAATGGGAATTCACATTGAAGCCACCCCACACCGCCGGGAAACCCACGGGGGGGGGGGGGGGGGGGGGGGGGTGCACTGCCAACGGGACTGGAGAATCCCGCCAGCGAATGGCTGGAGAATTCCAGCCCTGATATTTAATTTATTTACTCATCATTTTAGTCATAGGGCATACTTCGTAGGTCATGATGTGGCCTATCTTCACTCCCATTTTTATCTCCTGCAACCTCATATTTGAACACTCTCTTGACACTCATTGCCCCGCGACAAAATTGGCCATTTTCATGAGACATCAGATGAGAGAACAGCCAATACCCAATAATGAGGGTGTATCAGAGAGCAAGCAATAACCCCCGAAATGAATCAGTGCCCTAGGGAGTGGAAAGAAAGCTGAGGAGAACTCGAAGGATTTTGTCAAGGAAACAAACCTTGCAGGGCGGCACCTGCCGCAGTGGCTAGCACTGGACTACGGCGCTGAGGACCCTGGGTTCGAATCCCAGCCCTGGGTCACTGTCCATGGGGAGCTTCTCCCTGTGTCTATGTGGGTTTCACCCCTACAACCGAAAGATGTGCTGTTTAGGTGTATTGGCCATGATGAATTGCCACTTAATTGGAAAAAAATAATTGGGTACTCTTTTTAAAAAAATAAATTTAGAGTACCCAATTAATTTTTTCCAATTAAGGGGCAATTTAGCGTGGCCAATCCACCTACTCTGCACATCTTTGGGTTGTGGGGGCGAAACCCACGCAGACACGGGGAGAATGTGCAAACTCCACACGGACAGTGACCCAGAGCCGGGATCGAACCTGGGACCTCGGCGCCGTGAGGCAACAGGGCTAACCCACTGCGCCACTGTGCTGCCCGTAATTGGGTACTCTAAATTTTTTTTTTTTTTAAAAAGAAAATAAACCTGGCACCCTCATCAGAAGAAAAGTTTTCTTCAAAAGCAATGGAATTCATAAACCTAAAGGGTTGAATGGCCTTGTATCGCCCATGAGTGTTTCAAATATTAACGCCTGAGCTAATCGATCCCCTGCAGTTGAGTGCCAACTATTCAGTGACGGGTTTATGCTTTCAAGAAATGAAATAACACAAAATTGATCATTTTGTTTCAGAACAAAATGTCGAGAGGCAAGTTCTACAGGCCCAGTGCAGACGCCTGGAAACCTTTCACTATAACCTCAGCCTGACCGCAGAACAGCTTTCCCTCAGTATGTCGGTAAGTACTGCGAAGAAGCATTTTGTACGAATTCACTTACTTTCAATGGATTGTCAGATCCCATGCCTGATTTCCATTCCCGATCTCGGTGGGAATGGGACGGTATGGGAAGATTGGGGTGCAGAAAGTACCCCTAACATCTTGGGGAGGTCGTTGAAATGGGCGGATCAGAACAGCAGCAAATGCCACCTCATTAACCCACCAGGACTCTGACATCGTTTTCAAGGGCTGATGGCGCACCAGTAGGAACATTTTCCACCTATTGTGTTGAGCTATCTGAGCCGTCAGCAATCCTTAAAGAGGCTGCCACCCACTCGATGGAATTGGACATATGCCAAATTACCCCCCTGCCTATTCGAAATGAGGAGCTTTGATCCTTGAGTAGATTTTTTCACTGAAAAAGTGTAACCCAGATCATGCCCCCCCCCCCCCCCACACACACACACACACACACACACACACGCTTTTGAGAATTAAATTGCATCAAATATAAAATGATGAATGTCTATTTACAAACATTGAGTTAATAGTCCACTGTTTGTAATGTTCCCCCATCAGAGTGTCGTGAAATGAAAAAAATGAAAATCGCTTATTGTCACAAGTAGGCTTCAATGAAGTTACTGTGAAAAGCCCCTAGTCGCCACATTCCGGCGCCTGTTCGGGGAGGCTGTTACGGGAATTGAACCGTGCTGCTGGCCTGCCTTGGTCTGCTTTAAAAGCCAGCGATTTAGCCCTGAAATAAACAGCCCCAGTGGAGGCAGATGAAGAGAACTGGATCATTATCTGAAGGGGATTGATGTGCAGGACAATAGCGGAAAGATGGGGAGTAGTAAGACCATAAGACCATAAGACATAGGAGTGGAAGTAAGGCCATTCGGCCCATCGAGTCCACTCCGCCATTCAATCATGGCTGATGGGCATTTCAACTCCACCTACCAGCATTCTCCCCGTAGCCCTTAATTCCTCGCGACATCAAGAATTTATCTATCTCTGTAGTAGTAGGTGAATTGGTTATGCAGACAGCTGGCCAAGACATGGTGGGATCAGCTGGTCTCCTTCTGTACTGTAACCATTCCATGATCCTATGAACCCCATGACAACTGAGTTGATAAATGCCCTGATTACTCAGGACCCAGGTTATACTTATTGTGCACAGATTGAATTAATGGGGCGGGGGGGGGTTTGAATAGTTCGAGATACCACAGTGTCCCTGAGTTAATGAGTGGGATGGGGTGGGGGAATGAATGTTTCATGCTCCTGGCCACTCTGGCTGGGTGCGGAGCGAGGGAGGGGTTTGACGCACTATCACATAGCCGCAGTGTCTGAGAATGCCACCTGAAGAATGGTCACTGCATCAGGCAGGGGCTCTGAAATTTACTGAGTGAAGGCTTCTTTTTCCGATGGGTTAATAATCACGGGCCTTCTATCTAAATGATAACACTCGAGAATGCTGACAATATGAAACTACTGCATGTAAAGAATGTCTCAATAATGCTTTTAAGAAAACCAGTAAGATGGGTTTTTCCTTCTTGGAAGCATTATCATGTCATTTTACATGGCCTCTGGGAAGTTTCTGCGAATCGCAGTTTGAGAACCACTGACCTATGAGACCACCCTCCAGCCCAGCCATCTTTGTCAGGAGACCAGAGAATAAATTGGGAGGCATTAATGTTCTTGTGCTATTTTAGCACAGGGCTAAATCGCTGGCTTTTAAAGCAGACCAAGGCAGGCCAGCAGCACGGTTCAGTTCCCGAACAGGGGGGGGGGGAATGTGGTGACTAGAGGCTTTTCACAGTAACTTCATTTGACGTCTACTTGTGACAATAAGCGATTTTCATTTTAATTTCTAGTATCTAAATCGATTGGCTGGCCACTCCCATGGTTTCAGCATGTGAATGTCCCGTGCCCATCTCCAATTTAAAGGGTGGGCTGTGGTCTTATCTCGTTGATCCCCTGCAGTCCCCGAGTTCATGGTGGTCCCACACTGGTACTAAGTAGGAATTTCCAGGATGGTGACAATGAGGGAACCATTAAACAGCCTGAGTCAGAATAATGTGTTAACGGTTCCAGGAGTACTTCTGCATTTCTCATTTCACAGAATTGTTACCGCTCAGGAGGCGACCATTCAGCTCACTGTGTGTCTGCCAGCTCTCCAAATGAGCATCACGACTTGGTACTTTTCACCGAACCCCTGCCTTTTGTTTCTATTCAAATAATCATCTAATGCCCTCTTGAATGCCTCAACTGAATCTGCCTCTTTCGTTCAGTGTATTTCAGACCCGAACCACTCGGTGTGTGAAAAGATTTTTTCTGTGCTCTCACATTCTTGACTTTTTACGAGCGGGATCAGTTCCTGCCTATGTAATCTTGTCCAGCCACCTCATAATTTTGAATATTTCTAACAAATCTCCTCTTAGCCTTCTTCCATCAGGCAGGAGATACAGAAGTCTGAGAACACGCACGAACAGACTCAAAAACAGCTTCTTCCCCGCTGTCACCAGACTCCTAAATAACCCTCTTATGGACTGACCTCATTAACACTGCACCCCGATATGATTCACCCGATGCCGGTGCTTATGTAGTTGTATTGTATACCTTGTGTTGCCCTATTATGTATTTTCTTTTATTCCCTTTTCTTCCCATGTACTTAATGATCTGTTGAGCTGCTCGCAGAAAAATAGTTTTCACTGTACCTCGGTACACGTGACAATAAACCAATCCAATCCAATCCAACCTTCTCTCCAAGGAGAACAGTCCCAACCTCCCGATCTATTATCCTAACTGAAGTTTCACAACCCTGGAAGCATTCTTGGAAACTTAAGTTTTTGTTCAAAACCTGAAAGTAAACCAAGTGTTGGGCATATTTCAAAAAAAACTCCTGATTGCATGAACTAGTGTAGGAATACGGCAGAAGTTAAATAACTTTAAAGAATTTATGGTCAAGCAACTTCTGAAAGGTGATTAGGATTGTTGGTTATAATGTGCTTCTGGTTCTCTTTGAAATGCAGGAACTTTTGGCTCAGAAACAGAAACTTGCCTCAGAAAGGGAACGGTTCCAATCCGAACTGGACCATTTAAGAAAGTGCCTTGCACTGCCATCGATGCACTGGTCTAGAAGCTACTTCAAGTTCTACCCAAGGTGACACCCCTGTTAGTTCGGCCATGGCATAGAGAAACTATTTTATTATCCTGGTATTTAATATTCCCATTGGAATCGATACTCTAGGCAAGACCTAAGGAAATGTGCCACATATGAAGCAAAGAGTAAATGGATAATCAACCTTTTTTGAATGAACATTGCAATGCAACTGAAACAAGACTTCTGGATCTATTTTTACATAAATTTGCTTAAGGACACCTTTTTTTTTCAGCCTCTTTGAATATCTTGATTATTTGCCGTTTCCCCCACCCTTCCCCTGACCCCTGTTAAAAGGACAATTTGCTTTTTAGAGTGGGGGAGACCTAATTCTAACCTCCGGAGCCAACACTAATACATCCACAATGTACATGCGTTGACTGGACAGTTTCTCTGTACTGCTTTGCTCGAGTGGCTCATCACAGCAGCGTGAGCGGGAAGTGATAACCGTCGGATACTCGCACAGATGCCTGTAGCCCAAAAGACAAGCAACAGAAAAGCCGAATTGCTTGAATAAGTCGGGGATGCTGACCGCGTGTGATTGAAGGACCTTGCTCTCAACCTCTCCTCACAGAAGCCCCTCTGCGAATCCATCTGCTGCAATCCCTGGAAATCTCCAGCCCACTCCCCACGCACCCTGCAAAGACCCGCTCCAACCCAGGTTGGGGGGAAAAAAAAACACCCAAAAACACTGGCTCTCCTTCAGACCCCTTGTATTACAACTGAACCAGGCCACAGTACAATAGTTCAAGACTCGCTCAGACGATGAGGCTTTTTTTTTTAAACAGAAAAAATGCACTTACGGCAATTGAAGGTACCTTTTAAACCAGAGTCTTTTAAATCGCAGAGATGCATGCTACAGAGCTGAGTTTGTGCATTTAAAACAAAACAATAGACTACAGCCTGAAGGGCAGGGTTTTTAAAAAATTAAAATAAATAAAAAGGATTTTTCACAAAAGAGGTGCTTTACCTTGTACTGTATATAAATGAAAACAGATTTTGTATGTTTTTATTACTTTAATTATTGTTATTAAAGCTTGCCATTTTTAATATGTTTCTGCTTTGGCAAATATCTTGCTTTTAGTGTTCGTACTGCTGCTGGTCAGGACAAAAAAAAATTGAAGTGTTTTTTTTTAATTCCAGAAAAATGAAAACGAAGTCGTTTTCACTGGTGCATGCGCTGTACTCTAATTTTCGTGTAGCACCAGTTTAAGATTCCTGTACAAGTGGGTGCGAAGCCTCTGCCATTCCCACCCCCCCCTCACCCCGCTTCCCCCTTTCCTCCCTCCCTGTTATTTATACGTGCTTGAGTCAGACGAGCACCTCTGGCGACTTGTGGCTGTATCAGCTGCTTTATGTTTTCTCCTATTGTACTGTAACTTTTTCGTACCTAATTGCACTTGCCTATTATGGCCGCTCAATCCCCTCCATGTACAATGGAAAAGGAATGCCCCCATTTACACTTGGAAAGTTAGCCCTCGTTGAAACTGGAAGACGTGTACATGTTGGGAAAGTTTCCCATCGGAGGCGCACTCGTGAAAAAAGCCACTTGGTTCTCCTTGTCCAATGGTGCATTTTAAAGATGAGAAACAACTTTTTAATGTTCCTCCTTTTTTCACATCAAGCTGTAGAGCAGTGCCAGAGATGGTGGAGTTGTTCGTTCCATCTACATCCTGGTACCCCCCCTCCCTCGGCTACACGATTGGACCAGAAGTGTCTTTATAACGGGCCTGGGTTAAGAGAATGATGTACTGTGAGATCAATGACCCATTATATCGTAAGCAGCACCTCTAAATTGCCTTTCCCTTAATAAGAGATCAGGGTAGGCTACCATCGTGACAGTCACAAACAAAAACATTCTTTGGAAACCCCTAAAATGAGGACATCAAATATAACGTTCTGAGGAAGGGGGGGGAATTAAAACATTTATCAACGTTCTCCGGTGCATTTTTCAAATTCTCCTCCCATGCAAGATGTAAACAGTGCCACTTTTTATTCAAGGTTGGCTTTTTAACCTTCAGCCTTTCTTCACAGAGGGACAGTGTAATAAAGGGATGGAATATTTCAATATATCTGTTGCCATTCATTCAAAACCGGTGACCCTGCAAATGGGTCCACTTGTCTGCAAAGATTTCATGCTTTAGTCCAGTGTGGGTGCAGCTTTCAGCAGTATTTCTCACCAGAGAAGTTTTCAAAACA
Organism: Scyliorhinus canicula; assembly: GCF_902713615.1. Classification (NCBI taxonomy): domain Eukaryota; kingdom Metazoa; phylum Chordata; class Chondrichthyes; order Carcharhiniformes; family Scyliorhinidae; genus Scyliorhinus; species Scyliorhinus canicula. Next base: position 16,995,132 of record NC_052154.1, read on the forward strand.
CATAGTATTCAGAGTCTCTGTCTTAGGGATACGACTTTCCCCCCTGAGGGAGATTAGGCCCTCCCGAGGCCCACACAGAAGATTTGTTAGTACGTCTACAAGAATCGAAGAAACACATCCCCCTTATTTTAGCTAGTGCCGTTTTGAAAAGAGAAATAATGCGAATGGTTAATCCGGTATTCTGTCACAATTTGACTTGGCCAACAACAATATACCTTTTAAAGCACCAAAGGGTTATTTGGTATCCCTGTTTCCCCTAACCTCAGCGTATAAAGACTGCAGGGGGAGGAGGAGAGTGATGGGACTTTAGTAGTCCTGTTTCCCCTCTTCCCCCACCCCTCCCAGTAATTTCTGACCATACCTTGATTAAAAGATGTAGCCAACAGCGTTCTGAATGATTTGTGCTTTTCCTTCATGTTAATGGGTCACTAAGAGGTTAAAGGAGACAAGAATCGGATGCCCTAAGTGCTGAGAGACTACAGAGAGTTTTTATTTGGGACTCGTAAGTGTGAAGTTAATTGTACCTGGGCGTGCTGCTGCCAAATCACTTGGAGGTTTGAACCCTAGTGTCAGATTGCAGCATTTCCTGAATAGGTCTTGTGCCATACGTTGCTCCTATTGTATTTGCAGGGAGAGCTCTGCACATTACCAGTCTTCCACTGCAAACAATCCAGACACTCCATTGATGATCTGTGATGGGGAGATAATATGTTAAACCACCAACAGATTCTCTTTTATTCATTAGGCTTGACCCACTTGTAAAGATAGAACGGATCCAATTCACCATGTGGCACTGTCCTTCTCCATGTGATACTGAGCCGCATGCAGTCGAAGGGTTTTTGATTAATGTACGACTCCCATGCTGGGCCTGGAGCAGGAACCCAACTAGTGTCCTGAGTGAGGGGAAATCAGCCTGGGTTCCTGCCCTAGATCACTCTTACCCTCAGGGTAAATGTGGGAGAGAATGTTGGGCAAGGATAGAAGCTGAGCTCCCCATACAGCATAAAACTCTTTAACACTCACTTACACAACAGGAAGATAAACCTGAGTGAAGTACTGGGTGGTGGCTGGCAACCAATGGGACCATAGCATAGCCCATCAATGCTTGTGGGTATGGCAGGGAAAGACAAGACCATTCTCACTGCTTGTCACCGTTAGAAGTTGAAGTCTAGATGGTACTAATGTTCTTCACTGGTGCAGGTAATGGAGTTTCTTTGAATAACCTACAAATATTGGGTGGAAATTCTGTGATGGATAGACACGATTTTCCTCTGGGTGCTTTGTACTGTACAACAAAGACACGTGCTCGCCCACACATTCCACTTATGAGATTTGATTGTATTTGCTGCAACTAGAAGCTTTTGACAAATCCCACTTTTATTCAAAGCCATTTGCAGGTACCCGCCTTAGTGACTATGAGAGGTGCCTTCTCACCTGCCATGTGTCACCAGTCAAGCATACTGATGCACTGGGGCTCTATTGCTGGCATTGTCACCATCCCTGCAAATCCCAGCGAATGCAACCAGTAATATCAACAAGTTGGTTTCTCTCTTATGTTATCAACCATTTACCTTGGCTGTGGAGATGCCGGCGTTGGACTGGGGTGAGCACAGTAAGAAGTCTTACAACACCAGGTTAAAGTCCAACAGGTTTGTTTCAAACACAAGCTTTCGGAGCACTGCTCCTTCACCTGAGGAAGGAGCTGCGCTCTGAAAGCTTGTGTTTGAAACAAACCTGTTGGACTTTAACCTGGTGTTGTAAGACTTCTTACTTGGCTGTCAAAGCACCGATAGACCAACATGCAGAAACTGCCATCACTGTCAGTGTGGCTAAATTATATGATGCAATACTTCCATAAGTTATTGCTTGACAAAAATTATCCAAAGACTGCAAAACAACTACAAGGGCTTAAGGTGTATGTTTTCAATACATGTTGGAGTCCTCTTGTAATACTTGGTGCCACCAGTACCCTATTGCTAACTGAATGCCTTTTACCCTGCACGGACTGACATTTAACTGGTTCATCATCCCAAGTAATCGCCAATGCTTCTTCAATTTGATCTTTAACTGCTGCAAAATGTGTCTTCCCATCAAGTTTCCTCCCTCCTAACTAGAACTACCCCAAATCAATGACTTTCTTCCTAATGACTCAACGCTGACCAGTGTATGTCTAACTTGGCAGGCTGTGACTCTTAGCATCTCTACTGTTTCCCCAGATCATTGAATGATCAGAAGCTGCTCAGCACCACAGGCCAACCCAATGAGTGAGAACTTGGTCTCCAAACACCATTGAGACTCAGTCACTTTCGCCAAACTTAACAATTAAATCAAATCTGAATGCCTTTACCACAGGAAAACTGAATTGTTTTTGTAAAAAAAAAAGACAGTCGCAAACATTTCTCCAATTCTGAATAGCAGTAGTCAGTATTTGCCATTAAAACTGCTAATGATGATCAAACTGTGTGTGGCCACTCACTTGGGAAGGCTAACATATTCACCTTGTAAGCAGAGGTTCATTAGCCAGGCATTTGAGTATAAAGGACTTTTGGTTAGGGAACACGCAACACATTTTACACTCACTCGTTAGCAGCCTAAGGTGTGCTGGTATCTTCCGTACTTTTGCAGTTACTGTTCAAGCTCTCCAATTGAATTGGGGTTTAGACTGAAGTGTAACTGCCTGACTTGACAACCAAATCCTTATTGTGTAACAGATATGAAAATACTAGCTGAAAATTAAAACAATCTGTCCCTTTGAAATGGGGGTAGCTAAAGGATCTGCTGGGTTTTTCCAAATTTGATTTCTAAGGGACAACATCACCTTTAAGCTGGCGTTTTGCAAGACTCACTGAGGTTACGATGCCATCTCCCTTTAATGACATAGCACAGGTGCCATCTTCAGTTGGAGTAGAAATTGGCTGTGATTGTACCGCTGTTTGTAGTGGTGAGCATTTGATGAGGGAATTCATCTCCATTCCCACCCCATGTTTTTAAAAAAAAAACAAAACCCCAAGGACAGAGATTTGTGAGGGGAAGATGAGGTCAATTTAAAGAAGATTGCCAATGTTCTTTATAAACTTAAATGAAAAGCGAGCAATTCCGGTCAATGCTCTAACCAGCTTCTTCTAACTGCATATTTATCTTGAGTGCCGCAATATAGTCTTGTTGAGACCAATTGTGATTCATCTTCCAAGAGATGGTACAAAATTTAATGAAGTGCTCTACAATAACAACTGCCAATGGCACCAAGTAGATGCCTCCTCAGCCTCAGACCGATGAAGCAATGTTTCACTGGACAGTGCTATGTCTGCCCAGCCCCCAATCTCTATTTAATGCAGTTTGCCATCCAAGTGCTGCAACCAGGCTGTGAGAAATGCCCATGGGCAGTGGGAACGCCAGTTTCCCAGCAACAAGCAGTAACCGGCGGCGGCAAAATCACTTGACGTCCTACCTTTGGCCTCAAACCCGGCAGGGACTGAGGTCGTGCACGAGAGAGTTGGCCAACAATAGTGTACATCTTGTAGCCATGATCCCTGCTTTGCAGTCATCTGACCCACTGCTAATAACCCACCTCCCTGCGTTGCATACCTGCTACTCACGAACAGATTTGTCTTTCTAGGTCATCGTTACTATAAATCTGCCACTGGTTAGATTGGACTTTGGGTCTGCACTTCTGTTACAGCCTGTGCACATTTGATACATCATTTTCTTTCAAGGGAGAAGATGAGATCTCTACTATAATTGGGGGGGCAGGTGGGGCAGGGGGGGAGGGGTTGATGCTGTGAAAATTATGTTTTAAGTGTATTGTTTGGATTTATTGTAATGTAATATATTATTTGTTGAATGTAGTAATTAGGTATTTATGAATATATTGCTGTAATTTCTGACAAAAATCCAAAATAAAATCATGTACAGAGTGATAAATGTGTGGGGTTGTTTTTGAATTTTTGCAAAACATCCAATCCCAGAGTTGGATATCTGTAGGTTTAAGCCCTCACTCCAAAGATTTAAGATCTAAAGTGACACTTTAGTGCAGTAACGTAAAAACAGAGGAATTAGGAGCCAAAGTAGGAATTCAGCCATTCAATCAGATCATGGCTGATCTCTCCCTGGTCCCAAATCTAGCTCCCTGCCTGTTCCCCATATCCCTTCAACCCATTTGTAAATCAGAAATATATCTATCTCCTTCTTGAAACTATTTAATGACTCAAACTCCACCGCACTATGGGCCGGCGAGTTCCACAAATCCACCACCCTCTGCGAGAAGTAATTCCTCCTCATCTCAGTTTTAAATCTACCATCTCTCAGCCTATATCTGTGACCTCTCATTCTAGATTGGCCCATAAGGGGGAACATTTGATCTACGTTTATTTTATCAATCCCTCTTAGAATTTTATATACCTCGATCAGATCTCTCAAACTCCAGCAAATATAAATGGTTCAATCGCCTCATACGTCAACCCTTTCATCCCCAAAATCAATCTGGTGAACCTCCTCTGAACTGCCTCCAATGCCACCACATCCTTCCTCAAATAAAGAGATCAAAACTGGACACAATACTCCAGATGTCTCACCAACACCATATACAGTTCCAACAACCAACACTTCTCTACTTTTATAATCCAGTCGGTTTGCAATAAATGCTAAAAATTACATGCTGGACCTGCATACTGACTTTCTGCCGTTCATGAACAAAGACAACCAGATCCCTCTGTCCAGATGCATTTCGAATCTGTTTCCCCTTTAGATAATAATTTGCCTTTCTATTTTTTCGGGTAAAATGGATGACCTCACGCTTATCCACATTGAAGTCCATCTGCCAAATTTTGGTCCATTCTCCTGGCTCTTCTATATCTGTCTGTAAACTCGTTATCTCCACTTCACTGCCTGCTTTCCCACCTATTTCAGTATCATAAGGGATACTGCGCTGTTGGAGATGCTAACTTTTAAATCAAATGTTAAACCGAGATCCCATCTGTCAACAATACCAAATCTCTCCCATCTTTTTAATAAGGAATTGGTAATTAGGAGTGGGTGGCCTTTGGATGTTTTTGCATTTATCTTTGAAGGCACTCTGGGTTTTGGCTAACCATCTCATCCAAAAGACAGCATCTCCGACAGTGCAGCTCTCCCTCAGCACAGCTTAGGATTGGTATTCAAGTCCGCAGTGTGGAGCTTGAACACATGGGCTTCCGACTCCGAGGCATGAGTGCCATAAACCGAGCCACGGCTGGCACCCTCGGGAGACACCAGTTCACCACCACCACCTTCCCCAGCGAAATTAGGGATGGGCAATAAATGCTGAGCTAGCCAGCAACACCCACAATCCGGGAACAAATAAATGAAAACAAAAAACACTGCGTAAACCAAGGTTCTGCTGAATTTATAGCGACAGACAGGGAGACTCGACAGCAAGTATTTATACTTGGTGAAGCTGATGGTGACCACATTAAATAATATATGGGCGTTTCCCAATACTTAATCCAAGTGTCGTCGTGTCGCCCAAATGTTTGGCAAATAACAAAAAAGCATTTTTACATTAGTTAATTTTAAACATTTCAGCGTTCGTGAGCTAGACTGGAAAAGTATTTTTCTACTTGACACCACTAATCATTAGTGTTATTCTTCGGGATCTCACTTCCACCACCAGAAAAACCATGTTTGCTGCTAGCTCTAAACTCTGTGCAGGGGGGGGGGGGGGGGGGCGGCGGCACAGTGGTTAGCATTGCTGCCTATGGCGCTGAGGACCTGGGTTCGAATCCCGGCCCTGGGTCACTGTCCGTGTGAAGTTTGCACGTTCTCCCCGTGTCTGCGTGGGTTTCACCCCCACAACCCAAAGATGTGCAGGTTAGCTGGATTGGCCATGCTAAATTGCCCCTTAATTGGAAAAAATAATTGGGTACTCTAAATTTAAAAAAATATTTGTGCAGGGTTAAACTTGCTGACACATGACCAGCAATGTTCTATAGCCCCTCACATAAAGGGAAGATCTCCCAGGTGTAAGCCATAGGCAATGAGTGTTGGCTGCCCAATTGACCAATCCCAGTGAAAAACCCACTCCAGCCCAGGCCCGTTACCCCCCCCCCTCCCCCCCCCCCCCCACCCCCCAGGAGCCATTTGATCACTATTTTCTATTTGGACAGGAAGAAACTTGAGTAGTTTGTGCACCAGTTTGTAATAAGTGTTTCTGCCTCACTTAGCTATCATGCAAGGGGGCTGAAGAGGAAAATCCTTCTCCCACCCCACTCCCACCATTCCCCTCAAATTTTCCCAGAGAGGTCACGGGATAATAATCGGGACCATGAATCCTAGCGCATCCTCAAAAAGAAAATCCCTGGCCTGTTGTGCACTTGATACTAAATGTTTCCCAACATGAGCCAATGCTTTCCAAAAACAAGGAAGCAAACTTGAAAACGGAAAACAATTACTGGGGCGTTGACTCGTTGCATGCAGTACTGATCACTTTTATTCCCTCAGCTTTTCTTTCAAGTTCTCGATTCTGTCTCAGTCACAGATGTTTTCAGCTTTGCAACTTATTTCTCAATCGTGGCTTCCTGGTCTACCTTTTACAACATTCTTCAAAAAATAAATTTAGAGTACCCAATTCATTTTTTCCGATTAAGGGGCAATTTAGCACGGCCAATCCACCTACCCTGCACATCTTTAGGGTTGTGGTGGCGAAACCCACACAAACACGGGGAGATTGTGCAAATTCCACACGGACAGTGACCCAGAGCTGGGATCGAACCTGGGACCTCGGTGCCGTGAGGCAGCAGTGCTAACCACTTCGCCACCGCGCTGCCCCCCTTTTACAACATTAACAGATCCATTCACACTTTTTTTTTAAATTAATGACTTTGGGTTTTAACAATTCTCGCAATGACATCTCCGGTAGCATTGTGGATAGCACAATCGCTTCACAGCTCCAGGGTCCCAGGTTCGATTCCGGCTTGGGTCACTGTCTGTGCGGAGTCTGCACATCCTCCCCGTGTGTGCGTGGGTTTCCTCTGGGTGCTCCGGTTTCCTCCCACAGTCCAAAGATGTGCAAGTTAGGTGGATTGGACATGATAAATTGCCCTTAGTGTCCAAAATTGCCCTTAGTGTTGGGTGGGGTTACTGGGTTATGGGGATAGGGTGGAGGTGTTGACCTTGGGTAGGGTGCTCTTTCTAGGAGCTGGTGCAGACTTGATGTGCCGAATGGCCTCTTTCTGCACTGTAAATTCTATGATCTATAATCAGCTGATCAGAAAATAATCTGCAAGACAATTTTTTTTCTGGGCTGTCTTTCTGCGTTCTCAATAATCTTGTAATTGAATTTCAGCGAACTGTTTTCCCAGAAGATTCACCTTTTACCTGTTGGCAGTATTTCCACGTGTAAATGCTGATTCCTGAGTGCAAAGCAGGTGATTAAGAGCATCTGTACAGCTCAGACTTTCTGTTTTGTAATCATTTTGGTTAAGCTAGTGATAAAATAAGCAAATACTGTTAATTTTTCAGTAATGTGTTTGCAATAAAGCTATTATTTTGTGTTGATGATATTGAGATGTTCAGTCCTTTTAATTTTTTTTCCTCTCCTAAGGTCTCTTTTTTTGAAATGATCAAACCAGGTGAATGGTACGAGTTCACAATGTCAGACACCATCATGGTCAAAGAGAACAAAGCAGGTGACAGAATTAAATCAGTAGCGTAGAGACTGCACATGGTACTGAAGGCTGTGTAGTTGCTCAGTCGGGTACACGAATGGCTAGAAGACGTCACGGAAATTAGGATAAATGGTGGCACAGTGGTTAGCACTGATGCCTCACAGTGCCAGGGACCCAGGTTCGATTCCCGGCTTGGGCCACTGTCTGTGCGGAGTCTGCACGTTCTCCCCGTGTCTGCGTGGGTTTCCTCCGGGTGCTCCGGTTTCCTCCCATAGTCCAAAGATGTGCAGGTTAATCTGGAGATAGGGCGGGCAATTGGGCCGAGGTGGGTGCTCTTTCAGAGGGTCAGTGCAAACTCGATGGGGCGAATGGCTTCCTTCTGCATTCTATGTGTTGCTTTGTGGATGTTTTCTAATTCAAGGATTTGGGTGCTAAGCAGACTTCAAATTAGGAGCAGGAGTAGGCCTTCCAGCGTGTTCCGCTATTCAATAAAAATTTATAGTACCGAATTCATTTTTTTTTTCAATTAAGGGGCAATTTAGCGTGGCCAATCCACCTAGCTTGCACATCTTTTAGGTTGTGGGGGTGAAACCTATGCAAACATGGGGAGAATGTGCAAACTCCACACGGACAGTGACCCAGAGCTGGGATCGAACCTGGGACCTTGGCGCCGTGAGGCGGTAGTGCTAACCCACTGCGCCACCGTGCTGCCCTAGATCATGGATGATTGTGGTCTCTGCTCCACTTTGCTATCTGTCCTCCTCCACGTCCCGCCCCGGCATAACCCTTGACTCACCTGTCAAAAATGTCTAACTCTGCCCCCGAGGACTACCCCCGCCGACTTACCTGCCAGGTCCCACCGTGTGGGGCCATGCATAACCCACGCCGGTGGGACTGGCCAAAAACATCCCTAAATGCCTTGCGAAGGTGGTAATGAGCCGCCTTTTGAATGGCGACAGTCCATGTGGTATAGGTACACCCACACTGCTGTTAGGGAGGGAGTTCCAGGATTTCGACCCAGCCGCAGTGAAGGAGCTGAAGGAACAGTGATATATTTCTAAGCCAGGGTGGTGTGTGGCTTGGCCGGGAACTTGCACATGTGGGTTAGTCCACATGTTTTAAATATTGTGTTAAGCTCTGAGCACCCTGATGTAAGAATGATAAATATTACATAAGGGAATTTCTGGAAACCTTTAAAGTTATGAAAGAGTTTGATAGGGTAAGCCTAGGGAAGTTTCCACTTCTCAGGAAGTTCAAAAGTGGCATGCATAAAAAGAAAAGAGTTACAGATAAATCAAAAATGGACTTCAGGAGAAATATCTTAAACCAGAGAGTGGAGCATAAGGAAATGATATTGTTTCATTGGGTCAATTGGTCTGTTACTGTTTTGTAATTCCAATTAATATCAAAGCAAGCAGTTATTTGGTAGCACAGAACTTGAGTATTGCTGAAAAGACATGCTGTCGAAGTTTTTAATCTTGCACTCATCAGAACAATTCATAAGAATACCAGATGTAAAAGGAACAATAATTTATAGTACATGAGAAGAGAGTGCTGATTGGCTGGAAAGTGGATCCTGACTGGTCAAGGCACTACATTGAGGACACGTTCCCTTGACTTGCGTTGACTTTAGTGTTCTGTTTGACAACATATTGTTTACCTTTTTTAAAATAAATTTAGAGTACCCAATTATTTTTTTTTCCAATTGAGGGGCAATTTAGCGTGGCCAATCCACCTAACCTGCACATCTTTGGGTTGTGGGGGTGAAACCCACGCAGACACGGGGAGAATGTGCAAACTCCACACGGATAGTGACCCAGAGCTGGGATTTGAACCCGGGTCCTCAGCACTGCAGTCCCAGTGCTAACCACTGCGCCACATGCCACCCTTCATATTGTTGACCTTTTGATATACAATCATTTTTTAACCAGGAAACTGTTTCTTGATTTCTTTTATATTAGCATATACGTAGACCAGTTGTGGTGAGGCTCTGTGTGTGGCATTTGTTCGTAGGAGGAAAATGGAACATTGAGGTGCAAGAACCTAAGACCGAAGACAACAAAAGAACTGTGCAGTGTCGACAAAGAGAAAGGCACAATGTTTTCAGAGAGGAGTGCAATGGGTATTTTAGCCAAGACAAAATTTTGCTAGAGTTAGCAAATTAAAATGAATTAAATTGCAGTGTTGCTTGCATCAGGTGAAAGATACAGTATCCCCCTGTTAAGTCTAAAAAAGACACTTAATTCGCTCAGCTTTGGAGGCTGATAACAGTGTTGGAAATAACAAAGCTTTGTTGTTTCAAGCATGGCTTTGGGATTCCTGCAAGGTGGCCCAGCCAAGAGACAACTGGGGAAGGAACGGTGAACCCACTGACTTGGATTGGGAAGGACAGAGTACCTCAGACTAATTGAATGGGCTAAGAACGCGTCTTACTTTGTATAGCACAGGGCCAGAGGCAAAAAGCAGCATTCTTTCTTTCTGGTTGTATCACAGCTTGGTATGGAGCCTGCTCTGTCCAAGACCGCAGGAAACTACAAAAGGTCGTGAATGTAGCCCAGTCCATCACGCAAACCAGCCTCCCATCCATTGACTCTATCTATCATTCCCGCTGCCTCAGAAAGGCAGCCAGCATAATTAAGGGCCCTGAACATACTCTCTTCCACCTTCTTCTGTCAGGAAAAGAGACCAAAGTTTGAGGTCACATACCAACCGACTCAAGAACAGCTTCTTCCCTACTGCCATCAGACTTTTGAATGGACCTACCTCGTATTAAGTTGATCTTTTCTCTACACCTTGCTATAACTGTAACATATTCTGCAGTCTCTGCTTCCTTCCCTATGGACGCTATGCATTGTTTGTAGAGCATGCAAGAAACAATACTTTTCACTGTATACTAATACATGTGACAATAATAAATCAAATCAATCACAAAAATGGCTGAAGCTGGAATTTTCCAGGTCCACCCATTGGCAGGTTCTTCTGGCCCCAGCAAAGTCAATGGGCGTTTGAATGGCTCACTGCATCTGCTGTGGAGGAGAGGTTCCGGCCATAACATTGTGGTTAGGATGACCCGGTCAGTCGCCCAGAAGTCGTGAACAGAGGACTCGCCGGCCAGTTGACCACCGAAACGGATTCCGGCTCTCAGGGAAGAACTGGCATTATCTTGAGCGCATAATATCATTTATTCGTTTGAAAAAGGTGTACCACATTTAATAACAGTATTCAAATTGTAGCACGCAATTGATAGCCAGAGCAAAAGCTAGAACATTTAGTCCAGGTAGACGGTCATACAGTTCTTACATGGTACCAGTATACCCTCCTAGAGGTACAAAATGGCCTAATATGCTTTAAAATTAAACAGTCAGATGTTGCAATAGGGAAATGCATGAGATGGTTTACTGAAATCAATAGGCCTTTTCCACTTATATCTATTTGTAGCAGCAAATTACATGCATCTCAGCAATAGCAATTATCAATTATAAAATGAATGGACTATTCTAATAAGAAAGTTCCATTTGTATAAAATTTGCCAAAGTCCAAATTCTTGAAGAAGGCTCTGGTGACATACAACACCAGCGAATGCCCGGAGTTACACAATACAGGATTGCTTTAAATGGAGGACCCTCGGCAACGTCTTGTTGAAAAGAAAATAAGATTTTTCACTGCAATGTACCCAACAAGAAGCAAGACATCTGGCTTTTTTCACGAGTGATGTGCAATGTTTGGGTTATAGGCTGCTGTTTGGCAAAGCGAGTGATCTCCATCTGTTTCTAATTTGACCCTGAGAAATTTGCCTAACTGTTTCCATAGACTGTTACGAGTGCCGGCATCCGATGTGAATGTTCCTCATTAGGACAGTGTGGTTGTTGTTATAAATAACTTCATAAACCTTCAATGCCAGTACAATTTGGCAAAGCAATTAATAAAGCGAATAGATTGATGGTACAGATGCACCTGGCAAAGGTGAGTAGGCCTTTTAGACCACACATGGTCAGGCTATGCTTAATTAAATATTCATGTCAGAAGTTAAAGATATACAGCATTGGTAGGGAGGTGCAGAATGAGCAACAAGACTGACCTCAGGTGATTCACAAAGGAAATGGATTTTGTTCATGCGGAGGGCAGGTTAGAGGCCTGGGGGGAGACCTTTGGGGGAAGGGGGCAGGAGTGAAGGGGGGGGGGGAGGTGTAGGTGAGAAGCTTTTGGAAGGGGAGGGGTGCAAATTGAAGGTCTGAGGAGTGGCAAAATCGGAGGTCCCAGATGGGGAGGTTGGAGCTTGTGAGGAGAAATCAGAGGCCTCGGAGAGTGTGGGAGGAGCATTGGAGGCCAGACGGAAAAGGCTGGTGGTCAGGGGCCTGATTATAGGGGGTCTTCTGGCTGGATCCAGAAGGTGGGTTTATAGGCACGCCATTTCGTCACCTGCCAATTCTTCATAGAATCCCTACAATGAAGATGGAGACCATTTGGCCCATCGGGTCTGCACCGACCCTCCAAAAGAGCACCCTACCTTGGTCCACTCCCCGACCCTATCCCCGTAACCCTACACATTGATCGTGGCCAATCAACCTAATCTGCAGATCCAGGGGTATTCAGTATTTAGAAAGAGCAGTAAAAATGAAAAGGCGGTGGGGTTGCATTGCTGGTTAAAGAGGAAATCAATGCAATCGTGAGGAAGGATATCAGCTTTGCCAAACGGGAATCTATGTGGGTCGAGCTAAGAAACACCAAGGGGCAAAATACGTTGGCGGGTTTTGTATATAGACCTCTAAACTATAGTGGTGATGTTGGGAGTGGCATTAAACTGGAAATTAGAGACACGTAAAGGAACATCTGTAATTATGTGTGATTCTAATCTACAGATAGATTGGGCAAATTAAATTAGTCGCAATACCATAGAGGATGAACACCTGGAGTGTATACGGGATGGTTTACTGGACCAATACATAGACGAATCAACTGGAGAACAGGCCATCCTAGACTGGGTACTGTGTATTGAGAACGGAATCATTGGCAATCGAGTTGTGCGAGATACTCTTGGGGACGAGCGACCATAATATGACAGAATTTTTCATCTGCTACAACCGAATGCCATTTGGCATAATCTCGGCATCAGAAATATATCACCGCATCATGGAACAGATGATGGAAGGAACAGACGGGGTTCGTATCTACGTTGATGATGTCATAATCTGGACTTCAACTCCGGAGGAACAACCCAGATCACCTACCGGTACTACAAAAGGGTCAACAGCTTTGTGACAGTCAGAAACAGCACTGTGACGCACATGCCATCGATCTGGATGCCCTATCCCCAGCAGACACCGTCAGGATCAAAACACCTGATGGCGGGTGGTCTGCCCCAGCTGTCATCATTCGGCAAGCCGCGCCCAGATCCTATGTGAGAAAAACGGCTGACAGCACCATCGTTCGACAAAATTGAAGGGCCCTTCGGAAAATCATACGCCCACAACCAATTCCCCCTCCACTTCCGTCTGTTGAAGCTCCATCTCAAGACACCACAAACCACAATTCCACCAATCGTGACTCCCACAAGCGGTGGCAGCACCACAAGAGGGCACCACACGACCACTATAAAAGGACAAGGCACACAGGTCCTGCCCCTTTCCACCGACAGAAACCTAGAGAGCAAGAGGTGTGTGGTTAGCAGCACCGTCACACCATTACATGTGGTCTGGAGCAAGTTCATATCATTAGTAGAGTGTACTGTGTTACTAGAGTCCAGATTCGTAGAGTGTAGAACTCATTTAGGAGCTTTGTTAAACGCTCAATAAATACGCTCAACTGACCTCAAGGTCTGGAGTATTCTTCAACAATGCCTACACCAAGTAGCGGCTTATGTTACTCATAACAACACATTGCTGACCTCCATCCTTGTAGGATTCGCCGCCGGGTAATCAGAGTGGCGAAGGCCACAACATCGCCCCTCCCCCCCCCCCCCCCTCTCCCGTCCTGTAGCCCCCACTCCCCCTGGAGTGGCTCCGAAACACCAAAATCCAGCAGCAATGTGCACAATCGGCGCCATCCACATCCTCACAATCTCTTGCAGTATCTCGAAAATCGATGTCCAGGATCCACCTTGGGCAAGACCAGAACATATGGACATGATTCACATGAGCACCTCTCATATATGTCCTCCAGCTTGGTAAAGAACCCACTCAAGCGAGCCTGAGTCATACGGGTTCTGTGCAACACCTTAAACTGTATCAGGCTCAGCCTGGCACAGGATGATGTCAAACTCACTCGGTGCATAATTGCATAATTTCATTCAAGCCCTTCCCCTCCTCACCTCCGCTAAGCTCTATCCTCAGCTCCTCCTCCCATTTCCTTTTTTAAAATAAATTTAGAATACCCAATTCATTTTTTACTAATTAAGGGGGGCAGCATGGTAGCATGGTGGTTAGCATAAATGCTTCACAGCTCCAGGGTCCCAGGTTCGATTCCCGGCTGGGTCACTGTCTGTGTGGAGTCTGCACGTCCTACCCGTGTGTGCGTGGGTTTCCTCCAGGTGCTCCGGTTTCCTCCCACAGTCCAAAGATGTGCAGGTTAGGTGGATTGGGCATGCTAAATTGCCCGTAGTGTCCTAAATAAGTAAGGTTAAGGGGGGGTTGTTGGGTTACGGGTATAGGGTGGATACGTGGGTTTGAGTAGGGTGATCATTGCTCAGCACAACATCGAGGGCCGAAGGCCCTGTTCTGTGCTGTACTGTTCTATGTTCTATGTTCTAAGGGGCAATTTAGCATGACCAATTCACCTACCCTGCACATCTTTGGGTTGTGGGGGCAAAACCTCCTCCCATTTCCACCCGCAAATATCTGCAACCTTCCCTTCCCCCAGCTCATCCAGAATTAATTAATTTATCCAGTAACTATACAGCTGAGGGAATGAGGGGACGTTCCTTACGTATGAAATCCCGCACTGTATGTACCCAAATTCACTCTTCCTTGGAAGCTGGTACTTCTGCAACTCTTCCAGCATCGCGACCCTCCATTCTACAAACAGATCCTTTACCCGTTCTACCCCTTCCCAATGCTAACAACTGTACGTCATGTCTATTGCTGCTGGTATGAACCTATGATGCCCACATATTGGCGCCAGTACCGACAAATCTACCACTCCAACTTGCCGTCTCAGCTGGTTCCATATCTTGAGGGACGACACCGTGTCTGGGCTATTGGCATACCTACCCGGGGAGAAGGAGAAGGAGGGCCTTTGCCAGGGCCCGTAAGCACACCCCCACACAGGAGGCGTCGGCCGCCCGTACCCATTGTCTACCCCGCCACTGTCGCAGCTTCTCCACATTTGCCACCCAATAGTAATATAGCAGGTTTGGGAGAGACAGCCCCCCCACCCACCATCCTCTCTGCAAAAAAACCCTCAGAATCCTGGGCTCCTTACCTACCCACACAAATTCCGAGATTAGCTTATCTACCTTTCAAAAGAACGTCTTTGAAAGGAATATCGGAAGGGACTGGAAAACAAATAAAAACCTCAGGAGAATGTTCATCTTCATGGTCTGCACTCTCCCCTCTAAGGATAGTGACAGGGCATCCCACCTCTTCAAATTCCCTTTTACCGCCTGTACCAAATTGGCCAAGTTCCACTTGTGCATCGTGGCCCTGTCATGGGCCATCTGAATTCCCAGATACCGAAACCTGGTTTTGGCCGGCTTAAATAGCAGGGCTCCCAAATTAGCACTCCTCCCCTGGCCTTTCATTGGGAGAAGAAACAAAAACTTTTTAAGTACAACTTCTACTGATCACGAAATAATGCAATTAATTGTCAAACACCAAACAAAATGGGCATTATCTTAGCCAACTAAATGCCATGGATAATAAATTATCTGCCTTGCAATGTCCTCCAGGGTTCTTGCACAGCTAAAAGTGTAAAATCTTCTGAACAAAATCCACATAAGTGATTAGACATTTTGTGGAGATAAATTAATCTTGCAGCCTTATCTACATGGTGGATTCTCTGAATAAAATTACACAGAGGGCCAGGTTACACTGAAGCCATGTGAAAGTCTTTGATGTGGAGAACTGAGAGAGAAGAGAAAAATTAACTTTCAAAATGGGAGGAGTGATTGATCACCATCCTTGAACGCTGTAAAGCACCCAATTGAATTATGACAACTTGGTGAATCACAAAGGGATACAGAATTTTACTTTCAAATTTCAATATAAGGTTATTTTTTTTCCCCACCAAACAATTAGCACTGTTACAAAGAAAATAAACTCTCTCACTTGCACTGTGTGTTATCCCATCTAGCAGCAACGTCTTAAAGCACTTCACATACAATGGATAACTTTTAAGTGTAGTCATGGTTCGAGGCACGGGGCGGCCACTTTGTACAACAACAGCTTTACGATGAAAGCTCGACAGGAGGTTATGAGGTGAACGACTAGTTAATCTGTTGGATGTGTTATTGGTTGAGGAAGAAATGTTGGTTAAGGAGACCATAAGTATTCCCTGCTTTTCCAATAGCGTCATGGTAGTCACGGCGCCGAGGTCAGTCCCGATCCCGGTTCGATCCCGGCCCTGGGTCACTGTCCGTGTGGAGTTTGCACATTCTCCCCGTGTCTGCGTGGGCTTTGCCCCCACAACCCAAAGATGTGCAGGTTAGATGGATTGGCCACTCTAAATTGCCCCTTAATTGGAAAAAATGAATTGGGTGCTCTAAATTTATTTTAAAAAATAATGTCATTGCAGGGAGATAGGTTTAATGCTTCATCTGAAGGATGACACCTCTGATAATCTCTGATAATTTCTGGTAGGGCTTCTGGCGGGGAAGACAGCGGTCAGGGTGGAGGAGCTCCTGGGGGGGAATAAAGTTGCGTCCCGCTCCTCGCCAAGAACTTGCATCCAAGCACGCAAATTCATCCGTTTGGGCCCCCGCATCAAGAGAGTGGGGGCGAAGAAGGACCCGGACTCCAAAGCGCATTAAAGTGGGAGACCTGGGCACTTGGGAGCGGAGCGATCCCCCCCCCCCACCCCCCGCACGGCAGGAGGACGCGGGGCAAGAGGAGCAGCGGCCCAGACCAAAGTGGGGACTGAGCGAGGACCAAGCCAGCAGCAAAGACCAACTACCTGAGGGACCGCTTTAGGTGGGAGACCAGGCCCCAGCACGAGGGAATGAGAGTAGCGGAGAAGGGAGAGCA
Source organism: Scyliorhinus canicula (assembly GCF_902713615.1). NCBI lineage: Eukaryota > Metazoa > Chordata > Chondrichthyes > Carcharhiniformes > Scyliorhinidae > Scyliorhinus > Scyliorhinus canicula. The sequence goes on from NC_052154.1 coordinate 17,011,948, forward strand.
AGCGAGAGGAGTGCAGAGTAGGATGGGGGAAGAGCAGGCAGAAAACCGCAGTGGCTGGGCAGGGGAGAAGCGAGGCTGTAACTCCCGAGAAGGGGGTCCCTGAACTAGCCAGAAAGTTGGCGCCGGGGACATGCAACAAAGCAGGGCCGCAGCGCGCCCCCAACAGGGAGGAAGGTGATAGGCGGGGTAAGGGGGGGGGTGGTTTGGGGGGGGACACCACTCAACAGAGATGGGAGAGCAAACGAGATAGGAACAGGGGAAAGAGGTGTGGTGAATGTAACTCCGTAATTCACACTGTATTGTATATACATGAGACCATGCATTTGTAAGCGCAGTTGCGTTGCCTGACCACTAGGGGGAGTAGCGCTGGGAATGCTTAGGAGTTTGTACAGGGCTCCACCCTAGGCTCCGCCCATGACTCCTCCCCCTAGACTGCTGTATAAATGCCAATGCTCAGAGCCAGTCGTTCAGTTCATCGAGAGTTCAACGTGGAACAGGCTGGCTCTGTTGTAAGTAGATTAAAACCACTGTTCATATCTTAAAGCACGTGTCTAATGAATTGATGGTTCCATCAAGAGGTACAAGAGAGGGGTATACAGGAGAGGGGAGGAAAGGGAGAGAAAGGGAGAGACCGAGGGGGGGGGGGGAGACACGGGGAGGGAGGGGGGGCACATCGAAGGAGGGACAAAGGAGGCTAGAAAGGGAATAACAGTACGGCTACAAAGCGCCACATCCAAGGGCTCAGAACAAGGAATCGCTGTAAGCACCCACCCAGTACAGTCTCTGGGCGAAGGGAGACCCCAGAGTGCAGGGGACTACCCGCGTGGCGGACACACAGTAGGCAGCCATGTCGGGTGCCTCCTGGACAAAGGGAAACCCCGGAGCACAGGGACCCGACCGCATGGAGAGAGCAGCAACAGAGGCCATCCTGGACGGCCCCTAACAAAGGGAAACACCGGAGGGCAGAGACCCGACCGCATGGAGAGAGCAGCGACAGCGGCCATCCTGGATGGCCCCCTAACAAAGGGAAACCCTGGATGGCAGGGGCGCATCCACCAGAGAAGTATGGTTAATCCCACAGGAGCGAGGGAGCAGAAGCCCCCCTACCAGGATAGTAACCTGGAACATAAGGGGACTCAACGGCCCAGAGAAAAGATCCAGAGCTCTCACCCACCTAAGAAATATGAAGGCCGATATAGTCTTCCTCCAAGAGACGCACCTGAGGGAGCAGGACCGACTGTGGGTAAGAAAGGGCTGGGTGGGACAAACCTACCATTCCTGTAATGGGACAAGGGCGGGGGGGGGGGGGCAATACTGATCAGCAAGAGCACAATGTTGAGGGCGACAAAGACGGTTACAGACCCAGGGGGGCGGTATGTCATGGTCAGCGGGGCCCTGGATGGGGCACTGGTAGTACTAGTTAACGTGTACGCGCCCAACTGGGACGACACGAGCTTCATCAAAAGGACCACGGCAGAAATCCCGGACAGAGCAACGCATCGACTAATCATGGGGAGGTCTTCAACTGTATACAGGATCCAACGACAGTCGGATCAAGTCCCAAAACAGGGAAAACCTCAGGCAAGGTGTGGTGAATGTGTAACCACCATAATTCACACTGTACATTACTGTGTCCCTGTGGGCTCCATCTGTGAACCGTTGCCCGGCTCTTCCCACAGGGGGAGATGAGGAGCATGTACAGGGCTCCGCCCTCGGCTCTACCCCCTTCAGGAAGTATAAGTGCTGCGGTCCTGCGAGTCCGCCTTCAGTTCAGCACAGTCGCAGGCAGGCTCAGTTGTAAGCCACAGTTTACTTCAACTCGTGTCTCTGAGTGAATTGATGGTTGCATCACAAGGCAAGGGAACTCGGTAACTTTATGGAACAATGGGAGCAGTGGACCCCTGGAGGTTCGCCCATCCAGGGGAGAAGGAATTCTCCTTCTTCTCCCCAGTACACAACGTATACACCAGAATTGACTTCTTTGTGGTGGGGAAAACGGTGCTTCTGGGGACAGACAAAGTTGACTACTCCGTAATTGTGATATCAGACCACTCTCCACACTACACGGATGTGAGGCTGGGGACGGGCAGGACCCAATGCCCCACATGGAGGTTGGACGTTGCCCTACTAGCTGACAAGGCGTTCAATGAAAAGATATCGCAGGCCATAGCGGAGTACACGGGGAACAACCAGGACAGGGAGGTGTCATCCTCCACGTTCTGGGAAGCACTAAAGGCCGTACTAAGAGGGGAAATCATTGCTTTGAAAGCGTGAAGAGATAGGGAGGAAAGGCCAGCTAGGCAGCAGCTAGTCAACTCCATACTGGAGGTAGACCGTAAATACTCCAAGGCCCCAACTGTAGAGTTCCTGGCGGAGAGGAAAGAGCTACAAAGGAACTTTGATCTGCTCTCCACCAGGAAAGCAGTGCACCAACTCCGCCAGGCATGTGGGACCCTATACGAACACGGAGACAAAGCCAGCCACCTATTGGCACACCAGCTGAGAAAGCAGGCAGCCACTAGAGAAACTGCACAAATCAGGGGTACCAGAGGCACATTAGAAAGAGAACCAGAAAAGATCAACAAAACCTTCAAGGCCTTCCACCAAGGGCTGTACCTGGGGATACAAAGACCCAATGGAATGTGGGTCACACAGACCCATCTTACTGCTGAACCCAGATGCCAAAATACTGGCCAAAATCCTAGCCAAAAGGCTAGAAGACTGCGTGCCAGAGGTTTTTCCCGGAGGTGGAGGACAGATGTGAACGGTGCCAAAGAGGCCCGGCCAACCACGCCCACATGTTCTGGTCTTGCCCCAGACCTGCGGGATACTGGACAGCCTTCTTCGAGGCAATGTCCAAAGTGGTGGGGGTGAGGGTGGAGCCATGCCCGATAGTGGTGGTCTTTGGGGTATCAGACCAGCCAGATCTATTCCTGGGGAGGAGGGCGGACGCCCTTGCCTTTGCCTCCCTGATCGCCCGCCATAGAATCCTGTTTGGCTGGCGGTCAGCAGCACCGCCCAAAGCTGCAGACTGGCTGTCCGACCTCTCGGAATCTCTCCAAATGGAGAAAATCAAATTCGCCATCCGAGGGTCAGATGACGGCTTCCACAGAACGTGGGAGCCATTTATCCAAGTGTTTGGGACTTGTTTGTGGCGAACGAACAAGCAGAAGAATAGCCGGGTGGCCAAGAATCAGGGGAAAGTAACCAAGGCATGAGAGGGAGAGGTAGACCGGGAGAGGGGTGGAGGGGCGGTGGGTGTGGGGGGGTGGGGGGGGGGGGGGGGGGGACAGCTAAACCTAAGAGGAAAGAAAGGCGAACCACAGAAGGGGGGGAGAGGGCAGAAGGGGAGGAGGGGGGGGGGGGGGGGGAAGTGAAGAGACAGGGAGTAATAGAGGAGAAACAGGGAGGTGGGGGTGAGGCAGTGGAATGACAGCAGGAAGGAGGGCACGGGAAACAATAACAAACTTAGCATCCACAGGAACAGAGAGCAAGGAGAATCCAGGCGAAAGACGGGACGAACGGCTGAAGCGGAGATGAACGCGAGACGGCAACGGCAGCGAGATCCATCCAGGAGAAGCATGTGACAACACCAACACCAGACCCATTCGAGTATAGCCTTCTGTAATTGTTTCTCCGCCACCCAAATATAGATCAACCCCCCCCCGCCACCCCCACACCCCCCCCCCCCCCCCCCCCCCCACAAACAGATGCCTATTTATGTGTTGTAAATAAGATTGCCAATTGTACAGAGTTGCTGCTGTTGGGCTGGTGCATAATACCTTACCAGTTACTTTATTTTATTTTAATTAATTTTTATTATTACTTTTTTTTTTCTTGATATGTTCCCTTCATCTTATTCTGTGTACATAGCGGTAAATATACTTTGTTCAAAAACCCAATAAAAAACATTTATAAAACAAAATCTCTGATAATTTCCTTAGAGTTGTGAGTGGAAGGCCAGAGTGGACTCTCATGTACGGATGGGGGTGGGGTGGGGAAAGAGCGTTTGAACTGCCCATCCCACTGCGTCTGACTCATGTAGAGCTTCTTCTTTCTCTTTCATACGGCCGGGTATAGAGCAACAACTAGAATTTTAGATCACGATCGTCAAGCCTGGATATTATGCCAGGAGTGATGGTATGTATCGCCGTAATATCTCCATCATATTTATGAGTCAGGCATTAATATTTACACGTTCTCCCTGTGTCTGCGTGGGTCTCACTGCCCCCCCCCCCCCACCCAAAGTTGTGCAGGGTAGGTGGATTGGCCGTGCTAAATTGCCCCTTGATTGGAAAAATTTGGAAAATAAAGTGCTGCTGCCTCACAGGGCCAGGGACCTGGGTTCAATTCCAGCCTTGGGTGATTGTCTGTGTGGAGTTTGCAGTTATCCCCTGCACAGGCCTGCATAGGTTTCCTCCGGGTGCTCCGGTTTCCTCCCACAGTCCAAAGATGTGCAGGATAGGTGGATTGGTCACGATAAATTGCCCCTTAATGTCCAAAGATGTGCAGGTTAGGTGGATTGCCCATGCTAAAATTAGTGTCCAAAATGTTAGTTGAGGTTATGGGGTTGCGAGGATAGGGATGGGTTGTGGGCCTACATTGGGTGCTCTACCAAAGAGTCGTTGCAAACTTGATGAGGCAAATGGCCTTCGTTTTTTTAAATAAATTTAGAGTACCCAATTATTTTTTTCCAATTAAGGGGCAATTTAGCGTGGCCAATCCACCTACCCTGCACATCTTTGGGTTGTGGGGGGTGAAACCCACGCAGACACGGGGAGAATGTGCAACCAATTGGCCTTCTTCTGCACTGTAATTCTATGTAAGGAGAGTGAAGAATTTGGAGAGTGAAGAGTTTGCTGTACTCGTACTGTGTGTTTGTGGCTGACCTGGGACTCGATGGCTTCGATTGAACTTTGGCCTGTATGAGAACCCCTGCAGTTAATGTGACTGTCTCTGTTATAGACTGGGTTGGGAAACGGACAAGCTGTCCAGGTTTCAATCGGGATATACGGGGTCGGATTCTTCGCTCCGCCGCGCCACATTTCCGTTCCACCCCGCCGGCAGGATGCTCCGTTACGCCGGCGGGTCAATGGGGTTTCCCATTGTGGGGCAGCCCCACGCTCTGGGGAAACCCATGGGCTGCCGGCAATAACGGAGCATCCCGCCGGCGGAGAATCTGAGAAGTTAGGCTCAAAGTAGAGGTAGGTGTTTATTCCTTTCTTTTCTGTTTACTCAGTATCTGAAGAATTTCAAATAAAGGTTCATTATTACTTGGACAACTGTCAGAGCTATTGAACTGAATGAGCTCCGGCCATGATCTGTCACCATCTCTAGCCCCTTGCGCCATCACAAGAACCACGGTGTCTTTTATGTTGACCTGACAGGGCCTTGGTTTTAATGTTTCATCAGAAAGACCGCGGGCGCGATTCTCCCCATATGGGGAGAAATCGTAAGGCTGGCGTCAAATCCGGGCGTGTTTGACGCCAGCCCCCCCCTTCCCGACCGGGAACCGATTCTGGTCCCCGGTCGGGGCTAGCAGCCCGACGCCGTAAACTCCGGCATCACGGGCTTAACGAAATTCGTTAAGCCCGCTTGCCAGAGTTAGCGCCGGCTGACGCGTCATATGACGTCAGCCGCGCATGCGCGGATTGGAAGACTCCAACCCGCGCATACGCGGATGACGTCATCGCGTATTTGCGCGAAACCCGCGCATGCACGGGCCGGGATGCCCCTCAGCCGCCCCCGCGAATGGATACTGCGGGGCGGCGGAAGGACAAATAGTGCGCGGGCCTCGGGCCCGCTGCCCGCGATCGGTGGGCACCGATCGCGGGCCCATGGCACCCTTGGCACGGCCGTGGTACTGCCGTGCCAATCGGTGCCATGGTTATAAAAAGCGAGAGTTTACGACCGTTTTTTACGAACGGCCAGACCAGGTGTGTTTGCCGTTCGTAAAAACAGCCGTAAAGGGCTGGGAACTCGGCCCATCCATCAGCTGTGAATCGCTGCCGGCCGTTAAAAAAAACGGAGGCAACGATTCGTGTCGGGAGTTGGGCGTGGGGGGGGGGGAGAATAGCGGGAGGGCGTCGGAACAGCGTGGCCGTAAAATTTTACGAGCCACGCTATTCTCCCGCACCGTCGGGAGTGCGGAGAATCTCGCCCCGCATTTCCGGCAGTGCAGCCCCCCCCCCCCCCCCCCCCCCCCCCCCGTACTGCGCCATAGAATCAACCCAGTTTCCTGGTGTTCAAAGTTCTGGAGGGGGGGGCTTAAACTCTGAACTCTTGGGGGTGAGTGGGCTACACACCGAGCAACAGCTGACCCCAGTCTAATGCCTAACGACAGTAAGAATGAGTATCACAAGAATGAAACAGAGGGAAACGTCACCACAATGTGAATGCTGCAAGAGAACTGTTGGGGGCCTGGTGGTGGGAAGATTTGGAATGAGACTCTGTGACCCAGGTCCAGCCCAAATCTGGAGGCTGGGTCTGAGGCAGCCAGTGTGGAAAGTGTCAATGCTTCAGAACGCAGACAGCTGTCTGGGGCTGAAGAATCGATCATCCCACCACCAACCTGCAGAAACTGCCAAAGTGCAGAGAAAAGTGACAAGCACAGCAACAAATCCCACAGGGAGAATAAAATGGACAGAGCTCCTGGAGTTGTGAGCGGAATATGAAATGCTTTCAAGAGGTTAACTTGAGGCTGCCTTTCAGTTACTGCACGAATGTAGTTACTCTCCACCCTGTCTCCATGAAGCTGACAGCCAGAGTGGAACTACTTCCAAGACGAGCGGGAAACTACTCAACCTACATCGCCTCCATTCCAGAATCAAGATCACCCCCCAACCTCTCATCAAACTGCAGTATGCTGAAAACACTTGCCACACTCAAGAGGCCGAGCTCCTAACTATTGTCAACGTGATCATGGAGATGCGTGAAAGAATGGGCCTGAGGTTAACCATACAGAAGACCAAAATCCTCTACCAGCTTGTTCCCACAGTGCAACACTGCCACATACCCCCCCTAACAGCCAGCTACCATTGGGCAACATGGATCATTCCTCATAACTTGGGAACCTCCTCCCAACGAGGGAAGACATTGATTTTTATTTTAAGTTTAGAATACCCAATTATTTTTTTCCAATTTAAGGGCAATTTAACGTGGCCAATCCACCTACCCTGCACATCTTTGGGTTGTGCGGGCGAAACCCACGCAGACACGGGGCGAATGTGCAAATTCCACATGGACAGTGACCCAGACCCGGGATCGAACCTGGGACCTCGGCGCCGTGAGGCAGCAATGCTAACCACTATGCCACTGTGCTGCCCTAGAGGGAAGACATTGATGATGAAACTCATTGTCGCCTACATGCCGCCAGTGTGCCAGCGCAGCCTTCAGCCATCTGAGGAAAAGAGTGTTTGGTGGCAAAGACCTCAAACACAGCATCTAACTCATGGTCTACAAAACTGCAGTGTTTTTGGCCCTCCTGCATGTGTCTGAGGCAAGGAAAATGCACAGCAGACACCTTAAATCCCTGGAGAAATATCACCAATGACGCGCCTGCAAAATCCTGCAAATTTAATGGCAGGATAGGCACTTCAATGTCACTGTCCTCTCTCAGAACAACATCCCCCAGTGTCTAGGCACTGGTTATGGTCAATCAGCTACATTGGGCAGGCCACATCCTCCAAATGCCTGGCACAAGACTCCCAAAACAAGCTCTCTACTTTGAGATTCACCATGACAAGTGATTACCAGGAGGAAAGAGGAAATATTTCAGGAATTCCCTCAAAGCTTCCCTGATAAAATGTAACATTCCCATTGATTTGTGGGAATCTCTTGCTCAAGAGCCGCCCAGACGGGAGAAGAAGCATCCGGAATGCCAAACATTCCGATTATCTCCGTCAGGCCCAGAAGGAGGCCAAGCACAAAAAGCGGAAGAAGGGGAATCAAACTCACCTGTGGCAGTGTGTGTGGATCCACCATTGGACGTTTTAGTCACCTCAGAGTGGAAGAAAGTCATCCTCTGTCCTGAGGGACTGCCTAAGGAGAAGACTTCACTCGCTTGTGACCAGTCAAATCAGCAGAGTAGTGAATCAAACCTGGTTCCACACTTGGCAGTGTGTTCCTCCCATATACAGTGGGAAGCTACAATTCATTCCCGTTTTCTCCCTGGTTGCTCTGTCTGGGTGCATACAAACCTACAAATTAGGAGCAAGAGTGGGCCACTCGGCCCCTCGAGCCTGCTCCGCCATTCAATAAGATCATGGCCTCCCCCACCGATAACCTGATCAGGAATCAGGGCCGGGATACTCTGGTATCCGGCGGGCGGGCCGTACCGGCGCCAAACGGTTTCGCGAACCACTCCGGCGTCGGGCCGCCCGGAAGGTGCGAAATCCTCCGCACCTTCGGGGGGCTAGGCCAGCGCTGGAGTCATTGGCGCCCCGCCAGCCGGCGTCGAAGGGCCTCCGCCGGCCGGCCGGCGCGAGTTTGCACGTGCGCAGAAGCGCCAGTGTGTTCTCAGAACCGCTGCCGTGATTCCTGCGCATGCGCAGGGGGTTACTTCTCCGCGTCAGCCATGGCGGACTGTTACACTGGCTGGCACGGAGGGAAAGAGTACCCCCACGACTCAGACCCGCCCCGCAGGTCGGTAGGCCCCAATCGCGGCCAGGCCCCCCCCCCCCGGCCCGGTGCCACATCCCCCCCGCGCCCCCCCCCCCGAGGACTCTGCAGGCCGCCCGCAGAGCCAGGTCCCGCCGGTAAGAACCTTGTGTAATTTACGCCGGCGGGACTGGACGAAAGCGGGCGGCCGCTCGGCCCGTCACGGAGCGGAGAATCGCCGGGGGGAGGCCGCTGCCAATGGCCCCCAACCGGCGCGGCGCGATCCCCGCCAAATAACAGGCGTCGGAGAATTCGGCAGCTGGCGTCGGGGCTGCGGGGCGGGATTCACGCTGCCCCCTGGCAATTCTCCGGCCTGGCGGGGGGGGGGGGGTGTCGGAGAATCCCGCCCCAAGAACCTATTCAAAGACTCTGCCTCAACTGCCTTTTGAGGAACAGAATTCCTTTTTTAAAATAAATTTAGAGTATCCAATTTTTTTTCCCAATTAAAGGGCAATTTTAGTGAGACCCACGCAGACACGGGGAGAATGTGCAAACGCTATAAGGTAGGCCTTCCCTACCACCCTCCCCCACCCCCATCACTTCCTTCCTCCCGTTCCTGACAATTAGTTTCAGGCAAGCCAGCTGCAACGCCACTGCAGCGCTGCTCCTGGAGGTACTGGAGAGCCGCCAGCGAATTAGATTGGCCGGTTGCTTTCCAAGGCGGGACTTCACATCCCAGTGACGAGTGGAAGTCCCACCTGCTGCTTGTCGGTGCGGGAAGTGCATTGAGGCTGCTGGAGTTGGCGAGAATGGCCGAGCCCCCACCATCCTGAAAATCCCAGCCCAAGTCTTGTTTTCCTCCATCCAGTTTCTTTTTTGTTAATAAATAATTTTAATTCAAAGTTTTTCACATATTTTTAACAACAAACAAACCCCCCTTACAAAAATAAGAGAAACAAAAAACGCATAAATAAACAGGTTATTGCTATATCACACATTCCCCCAGACTACATGCCCCTCATTAAACGATAAACAATAATAAATTGTAAACACAAAGTATCCCCCCCCCCCCCCCCCCCCCCCCCCCCCACCGGGTGGCTGCTGCTGCTGACCATCTCCTAACCCTCCGCTAGAAAGTCTAGGACGGTTGCCACCACCGGCCTGAAGAACCCTTCCACGGATCCTCTTAAGGCCAATTTTACCTTCTCTAATTTAATAAACCCTGACATGTTGCTGATCCAGGCTTCCACACTTGGGGGCCTCACATCCTTCCACTGCAACAGAGGCTACCAGGGACGCAAAGGCCAGAATACCGGCCTCTTTCGCCTACTGCACTCCCGGCTCGTCTGATACCCCAAATATTGCGAGCCCCCAGCTCGGCTTAACCCAGGTGTTCACCTCCCCCCCCCCACAACACTGGGGTCCGCCACATACAATAGCAGATCGTTGGCATACAGCGGTACCCAGTCGTCCCCCCCCCCCCCCCCCCCCCCCCCCCCGCACCACACCCCTCCAGTTCCTGGACTCCCTCAAAGCCATCGCCAAAGGCTCAATTGCCAACGCAAATAGCAGGGGGGGATAGGGGGCACCCCTGCCTCGTCCCCCGGGACAGCCGAAAGTATTCAACACCGTCCTCGCAACGCCCCTCCAGAACTCATCCAGCGCTGGGCCACGCACAGAACATGTGGGCGTGGTTTGCCGGGCTCCCCGAACACCTCACACACCTGCCCTCTACCCCACAAAAACGATTCAGCCTTGCCTCAGTCATGTGCGCCCTGTGCAGAACCTTAAATTGTATCAGGCTAAGCCTGGTGCAAGAGGAGGAAGAATTTACCCTACCCAGGGCGTCCGCCCACGTACCCTCTTCTATCTCCTCCCCAAGCTGCTCCTCCCATTTCATTTTTAGCTCCTCCATCGAGGCCTCCTCCTCCTCCTGGATATCCTGGTAGATCGCCGAGACCTTGCCCTCTTCAACCCACGCCCCCTAGAGCACCCTATCCTGGATCCTGCGTGCTGGCAATAGCGGGAATGCCCTCACCTGCCATCTTACGAATGCCCTTACCTGCATGTACCTGAAGGCATTTCAGGGGGGAGCCCAAATTTTTCCTCCAGCGCCCCAAGGCTCGCGAACGTCCATCTATAAACAGGTCCCCCATCCTTCTAATACCTGCCCTGTGCCAGATTAGGAACCCCCCATCCATTCTCCCCGGGACAAACCGATGGTTCTCTCGGATCAGGGACCACAACGAAGCCTTTACCTCCCACCTGTGGCACTCCATTGCCCCCAAATTTTGAGGGACGCCACCACCACTGGACTCGTGGTGTACCTTGTCGGTGGGAGCGGCAGCAGTGCCGTCACCAGCGCTCTCAGGCACGTGCCCACACATGATGCCATCTCCAGCCTCTTCCACGCCGCCCCCCTCCCCCTCCATTACCCACTTGCGTATCATCGCCATGTTGGCAGCCCAGTAGTACCCGCATAGATTAGGCAACGCCAGCCCTCCCCCTGTCCCTACTCCACTCCAGAAACACCCTTCTCACCCTCGGGGTCTTCTTCGCCCATACAAACCCATAATGCCTCCTGCTGACCCACTTAAAGAAGGCCTTAGGGATCAGGATGGGGAGGCACTGGAATATAAAAAGGAACCTCGGGAGCACCGTCACCTTAATCGACTGCACCCTACCCGCCAGGGAGAGCGGCAGCATATCCCACCTTTTGAACTCCTCTTCCATTTGCTCCACCAGCCTCGTCAAGTTGAGCTTGTGTAGGGCCCCCCAGCTCCTGGCCACCTGGATCCTCAGGTACCTAAAACTCCTTTCCGCCATTTCAGTGGAAGCTCATCTATTCCCCTTCCCTGGCCCCCTGGGTGTACCACGGACAACTCGCTCTTCCCCATGTTGAGCTTATACCCAGAGAAGTCCCTAAACTCCCTGAGGATCTGCATCACCTCCGGCATACCCTCACCGGGTCCGCCACATACAGTAGCAGATCGTCGGCGTACAGCGATACCTGGTGTGTCCCCCAACCCACCCCCCCACCATCACCCCCACCGGGTCCGCCACATACAGTAGCAGATCATCGGCGCAGCGATACCTGGTGTCCCCCACCCCCCACCCCCCACCCCCACCCCATCACCCCCACCGGGTCCGCCACATACAATAACAGATTGTCGGCGTACAGCGATACGCGATACCTGGTGTTCCCCCCCCCCCCCCCCCAACACTGGGTCCGCCACATACAATAGCAGATCGTTGGCATACAGTGGTACCCAGTCCCCCCCCCCCCCCCCCCCCCCCCAACACACCCCTCCAGTTCCTGGACTCCCTCAAAGCCATCGCCAAAGGCTCAATTGCCAACGCAAATAGCAGGGGGGGATAGGGGGCACCCCTGCCTCGTCCCCCGGGACAGCCGAAAGTATTCCGACCGCCTCCGATTGCTGGCCACACTCGTCACCGGGGCTTCGTATAGTAACCTAACCCAACTGACCCAACCCTCCCCAAACCCGAACCTCCTCAATACCTCCCAGAGGGACACCCACTCCACCCTATCAAAGGCCTTCTCCGCATCCATAGCCGCCACTATCTCCGCCTCCCCCTCCACTGCCGGCATCATGATTACATTTAGGAGCCTCCGCACGTGGGTGTTTAGCTGCCTTCCTTTCACAAAACCCGTCTGGTCCTCGTGGATGACCCCTGGGACACAGACCTCAATTCTAGTAGCCAACACCTTCGCTAACAGTTTCATATCCACATTGAGGAGCGAGATTGGCCTATACCATCCACACTGTAAGGTGGTCCTTGTCCCGCTTCAAGGTCAGTGAGATCAGCACCCTAGACATCGTCGGGGGTAGCCCCCCCCCCCCTCCCCCCCCCCCCCCCCCCCCCCCTCGCCTAATTGAAAGTCCTCACTAGTAGTGGGCCCAGCGGGTCCATATACTTCCTGTAAAATTCCACCGTGAACCCATTTGGCCCGGTGCCTTCCCCGCCTTCATACTCCCAGTCCCTTAGCCAGTTCCTCCAGCCCTACCGGTGCCCCAAGCCCCGCCACCTGCCCCGCCCTCTACCTCGGGAACCTCAGCCGGTCCAGAAACCGGCGCATCCCCCCCCCTCCTCCGTCGGGGGCTCTGACCTATACAGACCCTCATAAAAGTCTCTAAATACCCCGTTATTCCCACCGCACTCCGCACCGTGTCCCCCTTTATCTCTAACTCCCCCGATCTCCCTCGCTGCCCTCCCGCTTCCGAAGCTGGTATGCCAGTATCCGGCTAGCCTTCTCCCCGTATTCATACACCGCCCCTTGCGCCTTCCTCCACTGTACCTCTGCCTTCTTGGTAGTCAACAGGTCGAACTCGGACTGGAGGCTTCATCACTCCTTGAGTAGTCCCTCCTCGGGGACTTCTGCGTACCTCCTTACCATCTCCCCCACCGGCCCTCCCTCTCTCTCCTCCCCTTCCCCTCCTTGTGGGCCCTAATGGAGATTAGCTCTGCCCTGATCACCACCTTCAGCACCTCCAGACCACCCCTACCGGCACCTCCCCATTATCGTTGACCTCTAGGTATCTTTCGATGCACCCCCTAGATCCACCCGCTCGCCTCTTCATCTGCCATCAACCCCACCTCCAGGTGCCACAACGGGACGCTGGTCCCTCTACTGCCCCAAGCTCGAGGTCCACCCGGTGCGGGGCATGGTCAGAGATGGCTATGGCCGAATACTCCGTGTCCTCCACCCTCGGAATCAGCACCCTGCTCATCACGAAAAAGTCAATCCGGGAGTAGGCTCTATGGACTGGGAAAAGAATGAGAATTCCCTGGCCCCCGGCCTAACAAACCTCAATGGGTCTACTCTTCCCATCTGGTCCATAAACCCCCTCAGCACCTTGGCAGCCGCCGGCCTCCTACCCCTCCAGGACCTAGAGCAGTCCAATGCTGGATCCAATACCGTATTGAAGTCCCCCCCTATTATCAAGCTCCCTGTCTCCAGGTCCGGGATCCGGCCCAACATGCGCCACATAAATCCGGCATCGTCCCAGTTCGGGGCCATACACATTCACCAAGACCACCCGCACCCCCTGCAGCTTACCACTCACCATCACGTACCTACTCCATTGTCTGCCACAATGCTCAGCGCCTCAAACCGACACCCTCTTCCCCCACCAAATCGCCACCCCTTGATTCTTTGTGTCCAACTCCAGAATGGAAGGCCTGCCCTACCCACCACCTTTCTCAGCCTAAACCTGGTCTTCCCCCCCAGGTGCGTCTCCTGGAGCATGACCACATCTGCCTTCAGTCCCTTCAGGTGCACGAACACACGGGCCCTCTTGACCGGCCTGTTCAGGCCTCTCAACTTCCAAGTTTCAGCCGGATCAGGGGCTACCCGCACCGTCCCCCTCCCCCCATTAGCCATCACCCTTTCTGGCCAGCCACTTGCCCGGCCTCCCACACTCTCCGTTCCCCCAGCGGCAGACCCCCGCCCGACTCCCTCTACAGACTACTCCAGCTCCCCCTTGGCCATCGCAGCAGCATCCCAGTTCCCCCCCCCACCCCAAGCTGGGTCCCCCCCTTGTTGCGAGCTCCCCACCATAGCACTCCGTAAGTCCTAATCCTGCTGACCCTGGCCGCTCCCTGCACTCCATCGACCCCAGTGTGAGAATGTCCCCTTCCCCCTCCTGTCCACAGCGGGCGCTCCTCTCCGGCACCACCCTTTCCCTCCCCCCGACCCCTCTCCCTTCCTCCCTAGCGCGGGAAAAAGCCTGCGCTTTCCACCAAGCCGGCCCCGCCCCCTCTGGCGCAGCTCCCTTTCACGGCCTAATCCCAGCTCCCCCCACCTTGGGCCTCCCCTCTCCCTTCCCCCAACGGCACCACCCTCTTCCAACCACCGACGCCCACACTCTCACCAACCCCCACTACAAACCAAAAAAAAGAGAAAACGCAGTACCAAACAGAACAGAACATCCCCCCAAAACACAACAATCACACAATCCCCTCTCGATATCCCCGCCACCGACCCTCAATCCGAGTCCAACTTTTGGCCTGGATAAAGGCCCATGCCTCCTCCGGCGTTCGAAGTAGTGATGCGGTCCTTGAAGGTGACCACAGTCGTGCCGGCTGCAACATTCCAAATTTCACCCCCTTCCGATGCAGCGCCGCCTTAGCCCGATTGTACCCGACCCTCTTCTTGGCCACCTCCGCTCTCCAGTCCTGATATCCGGACCTCTGCATTCTCCCACCTGCTGCTCCGCTCTTCTTTGCCCACCTTAGGACACACTCCCTGTCCACAAAGCGGTGGAACCGCGCCCGCGGCGCTCGTTGGGCTTGGGCCTCCTCGCCAGGACTCGATGGGCCCCCTCCAGCTCCAGGGGCCCCGGGAAGGCCCCCGCGCCCATCACGTCTTCAGCATCGTGACACGTATGCTCCGACATCCGACCCCTCCACCCCC